>NW_016804704.1:979608-985125 GCF_001698545.2 Rhinopithecus bieti
TGTGGCACATATACACCATGGAATACTATGCAGCCATATAAAAGGATGAGTTCGTGTCCTTTGTAGGGACATGGATGCAGCTGGAAACCATCATTCTCAGCAAACTATCACAAGAACAGAAAACCAAATACTGCATGTTCTCACTCATAGGTGGGAATTGAACAATGAGATGACTTGGACACAGGAAGGGGAACATCACACACCAGGTCCTATTGTGGGCGGCGGGGGGAGGGATAGCATTAGGAGATATACTTAATGTAAATGACAAGTTAATGGGTGCAGCACACCAACATGGCACATGTATACACATGTAACAAACCTGCACGTTGTGCACATGTACCCTAGAACTTAAAGTATAATAAAAAAAAGAAAAATGACATAGAAGCCAGTAGAAAAAAAAAAGAAATGTGAATTGTCACTTCACAAAAAGTATCCAAAATATCATATAAATACGTCTGAATGTGCATATCCTCATTAATTACCAGCACAGTGAAAATTAAAACCTCAATGTGTTACCATCACAAATTTTACTCGATGGCTAAAATTCAAAAGCTTGACAAGGTGATGTTTTCCTAAAGATACTGAGCAAGTCGCACAGCCATAAACTGACGGTAGGGATAAAATCTGTGTTGACTACTTTGGACAACGATTTTAGCAAGATCTCCTCAAGTTGAACCAATATACACCCCATGGTCAAGCAATTTCGGTGTTTGGACTATATGCAACAAAACTACATGACCACCAAGACATATACCAGGATACTCCTAGCAGCATTATTCAGGAGATCTGCACACCAAAAACAATTCAAGTGTCTCTCAACAAGAGAATGGATAAATACATGTGAGTGGATTCACACAATGAGAAGCTATACATAATAAAGATGAATGAATGAAGGTCACACCCAACCACCTGAAGGACTCTCCCAAATAAAATCTCCAGTATTGGACTCCGCAAGGAAAATAGTTTATCCTCTTGAAATGATGGCTATCTTTAAGGAGGATGAGGCCAGTGATCAGAGGGGGCTGCTGTGGCACGTTCTGGATGTTCCTAAATGTCTGTTTCCTGACCTTAGAAGTGATTACATATGTGTGCCTCTGCCCACTTTGTGATCATTCAAGGCACGATGCACTAATGATCTCTGTGTGCATGTGTGTTTATTGTTTTAAGTTTTTGAACACACACAGCGCTAATCAGAATTATACTACATTCAAGCAAAAGCTTAAAAGTGATAAATATATTATCTGCCCCATAAAGCTAAAATAGTATTAAAAATAATGGAAGGAGGCCGGGCACGGTGGTTCACGCCTGTAATCCCAGCACTTTGGGAGGCTGAGGCGGGTGGATCACGAGGTCAGGAGAACGACGGTGAAACCCCATCTCTACTAAAAATACAAAAAATTAGCCGGGCGCGGTGGTGGATGCCTGTAGACCCAGCTACTCGGGAGGCTGAGGCAGGAGAATGGTGTGAACCTGGGAGGTGGAGCTTGCAGTGAGCTGAGATCGCACCACTGCACTCCAGCCTGGGTGACAGAGCGAGACTCCATGTCAAAATAATAATAATAATAATAATAATAATAATAATAATAATAGAAGGAAAAACTGCTCCCAAAACATTTCTGTGTATCCTAGGACCACTTCACAAATGCTCAAAGTTTTGCATTATTTACTATGAATTATGGAGTAATATTCTTCTAAAATAAATGTAGAGGAAAAGGAGATTCAGATAAAATCACATCAGTCATGAACCACATTATTTTGAAGTGCTAGTGGCAACTGTATTCTTATCTATGAAATCTGCATTGCATCACTCTCCAGCCTATATTTTAATGGATGAGAGTAAAATTAAAATGTGTTATATATTTTACCATAAGCAGAGGGTATCTATAATTATGATTATTAACATATATTCATTTTCTTGAGTGTTTGTCTCCTGAAATAATCAAATTCACAAAATGATTCTGTTAAAGGACTACCTGATGTGTAGAAAACACATTTTGTTCTTAATTCTGCAAAATGCAGATACATATTTGTTAAAAGATGGCATCCAATACATTGCTAAGGACTAAAAGGGTTTCTTTTCAGACCAGCAGGGTTGCTCATCAGGACACTGATGCAACGTGTCATGACCGACGTGAGTGATGGGGTCTCTGCAGCTGAGCCATATGACTCAGGTCAGTGAGCCTGCATGGATATAATTTTTTCAGTATCCAGGAGCAAAATTAGGCACGGGCATGCCCACTCTATTCTTTTGTATTATAAATGTTAGTTTAGTTATTGAAAAAAGAAAAAGATGACATTTATAGAAAAGATGACTCAGCATAAATATGAAATGCTTTTCTAACAAGCATAACAACAATGCTTTTCACTTTTCTAGAAAAGAGACTTTTACATTAGCCATAAGAAGGATACATATATCAGATATCTGAAGAATTTCACGCACAGTTGTTAAAATTAATTGCTACTAAGGATGCTTAGTGCAGAGAATAGTAAACATGATCTATGTAAATAATTTCACATTATATATATAGATGGTTATTTTCATTTTCCATAAACTGTGAAAATCACAATAAAAATGTCAAACTATGGTAGGAAAAATTGGTATTTGGGAAGCTCAGAGAGGGTGTTTATGCTTATCTTTATTAACTCATATACCTGTTTATTATCTAAGTTACTTTGCTTACAAGCTTTCATATTCTAATTGATTTCCCCAGACTGTAAGTCGTTTCCTTGAGCTTAGTCATATCTAATGGAGCTCCATTCTTGGCTTCATTCACCAATGTGCTTTGCAACAATGGAGGTTAGGTAACAAGAATTCCTCCCCATCCATCAGCAGCCACCCAAAGACCTCCTTCTCCAGTCAACTGTTCCTCACTGTTGCATCTCAAAGGGAGTCCTCCTTACAACTGCTGTTAACACAGATCATTGCACTTGGCTTTATTCATGCTGTGTAGGACAGAATGGAATTCTCAAACCAACGGTCATGTCTTCCCAAGACGTCCACTTTAGACAGGGTATATTTGTATCCCCGGGAGCCAAAGTCTACAGTTTGTGCAATGCTGTCCTGGTTTGAGTGTCCACTTGTTGCTGAAACGATTTTGAATAACACTAACAAAGATGCTGAAATAGTTAGATGTGCCTTTCATTCAAAGCAGTCAGTTGTATATACCTACCCTGTACCTATGAAAATGAAAATATAAAATTTTAAAAGCAGCCACTTAGACTATTCTAAATCACTAAGAATATACTTATAAAAGGAAAAGGCTAAGAGTTGAAGATAGTTCAAACTAACTAGGAAACTAAGAATGTAAAAGACAGCAATGGGTTGCCATTTTATGCCCATCAGTTGGGGATACTGAGCAGGATGGATTAATTCCAAGAGTTAGTAAGGACATAACATAATGGGATCCTTGCCACTGCTGGGGGCAAAATAAATCTGGCTCAGCCATTCTAAAGAGCAAATTAGTGGAACCATATTAAATTGTGAAAGTAAATATATACATATGTATTTACTTTCAGTGGGTAAATAATATATTTACTTTCTGTGGGTAAGCAACTCTGAGTGTTAGTGGGAAGATGGAAGCAACCGAATTCACCATCAATAAGGAATGGGTATGGACATAGCCATAGGTGCTTACCATGAAATGCCATGTAGCAAACAGAAGTAACAAACGTAATATACATGGGACCACATAGATGCATTACATGTGACCACATAGGTACATTTTTAAAATAAAATACTGGGAAATCCAAGGTAAACTTCAAAGTACTGAGAAGACTAGAGATTTGAGCCAATCACATTTCTTCCTCTTTCTCTTTAGCAGCAAACCAGAGTCTTTGATCATTTTGAATCGGGGGTGTGCATTTCTACCACATTTACAAAATTAGAATCAGAGTAGTTTCCATTTTCTCAATAACATAATGGAAGTTACAAAATAATAGATCAGTGTATTAAAATTCAAATGAAGACTGATGTCCAGTTTAGTATTCGCATATATGTGGTGTTTAATCAAATATGGGGCAAGAATAAAGACATTTTCAGATATCCAAAACTCAGAAAGAAAAGTCACACACCCAATCCCCAGCATACAGTGCAGGGAGCACTTCACCAAACAGAGAAAGAGAGGACTCTGCCTACGGGAAACAGGGGGTCCAGCCCCCGAGAGGCAGAAGGATGCCGGGGAGATGGTGAAGGGTGAGCCTGAGGCAGTGGTGCTCAGGCCTGAGGCACCCAGCCAGGCTGGGGCAGCTCCGTAGAGCAGGAGGCTCCTTTAGGAAGCAAAGGTGGACAGAATAACAGATCGTTGTGACCATGTGAGCAATAAGCATAGATATCTGACCAAATAAAAAGCCTAACGTTATTAGCTCAAGGAAAAGCAGTAAAAGTCAAGAAATCAAAAGGTGGTTCAGCTTAGGGCTTGTATGTTCATAAATATTAACAGAATACTGATAGGAAAAAAATGCATGTTAGAGGAACTCAAGGCAGCACTACCATTCGACCCAGCAAGCCCATTATTGGGTATATACCCAAAGGATGTAAATCATTCTACCATAAAAACACATGCACACATATGTTCACTGCTGCACTATTCACAATAGCAAAAACATGCAATTAACTTAGATGCCCATCAAAAATAGACTGGATAAAGAAAATGTGGCACATATACACCATGGAATACCACACAGACAAGAGAAACAAATGAGAGCATGTCCTTTGCAGCAACATGGAGGGAGCTGGAGGCCATTACCCTAACAAGCAAACTAACACAGGAATGGAAAACTAAATGCCACATGTTCTCACTCCTAAGTGGGAGCAAAACATTGAATACACATGGACATGAAGGAGGGAGCAACAGACACTTGTGCCTACCTGAAGGTGAAGGGAGGATGATGAGGATCAAAAAACTACGTATCGGGTACCATGCTTGTCACCTGGGAGATGAAATAATCTGTACCCCAAACCCCCGGAACATGCAACTTACCTACATAACAAGCCTGCACATGTACCCCTGAACCTAAAATAAAAGTTAAAAAAATGTATGTTAGAAACATTGTGGAAATGAGGGATGGGAAGGGTGCACACAGGGATGAGGGAAGTGAAAGAAAGCTTAAGGCACATCAGCAATATTAAAACTATGAGAGATTATGGCTGAAGCTAGTAAATAAGAACAGAAGTAAGAAAAACATGGTGTTTAGCTATTTGAAGATAAATACCGAAACTCAGCTAGATGTGTTGAAAACAGCTCTGGGAAACGAATAATGGGAGGAGTGGATGAACAGAATTTGCTCCTTTTTGTGATGTTTTACAGATCTATGGGTCTGTTGATTCTTCAAAATGTAAAAGGTGGTAACTTTGATACAACTAAGACCAATGCAAAACAAATTAAAAAATAAGAAGAGTGTCAAATACAGAGTTTAATATGTGACTTGAAACATACACACACCCACGCACGCACGCACACCCACGCACGCACACACACACCCACGCACGCACACACACCCACGCACGCACACACACAC
>NW_016804704.1:985463-1015367 GCF_001698545.2 Rhinopithecus bieti
ACACACACCCACGCACGCACACACACACCCACGCACGCACACACACACACCCACGCACGCACACACACACCCACGCACGCGCACACACACCCACGCACGCGCACACGCACCCACGCACGCACATACACACCCATGCACGCACACATCCACAGTGCAGACTTTGTAAGGATATTTGTTCTGTTCAAGTTACAGCCAACACCTGTGCCTTAGCAGATGCCTGGAGGAAGAATGTAGGATTGGGGAGGAAAAGGAAACGCATGAATAGTACCGATTCCTACAGATCATGGGATAAATTGCACCATTAGATGAGAAAAATGATTAAGTATTTGCACCTGAGTCTGACTCTGCCACAAATAAAAGACAGAAAGGCAAAGAGAGCCACAAACATAGAAATACGCTATAGAAAATGGCAGAGCTTCTGAGAAATGCTGAAGACCTGCCCTCCGGCACCCCAGCAGGTCCTGATTCGAGAAGCCCTGGCCTAAGAGGTAGCAACAGGGATTTCAACTGGGATTTGACCTGTCAGACATTGTCAGGTGACATTGGACGCCTGTTGAAGCCTTGGTTTGCTCATCGGTAAATAAGACCCACCTCCCAGGATTGTTTTAAGAGTTAAATGGGACAACACAATGCCTTGGTGACATTATGCTAAGTGAAAGAAGTCAGTCACAAAAAGGCAAATACCACAGGATTCGCAGGACTCGACATAGAAAGTAACTAGTGCAATCACATTCACAGACACAGAGGAGGCACAGATTTTCAGTTCTGCAAGGTGACAAAGTTCTGAAAGTTTGTTGCACAGCAATGTGAATGTCAGTACTATAGAGCTGTAGACTTCAAAATGGTTATGACAGTAAGTTTTATATTTATATGTATCAGGAATATGGGGAACATGATAGATTTTTATGTCTAAAATAAAAAAATATATTCTGTTTAAATATTTGGAAGTATATTTATGTTATCTGTTTTGTTATTACAATTATTATTATTGTCATTTTAAAAAGAGACAATACACAGAATTGGCCAGGTGCAGTGGCTCACACGTATAATCCCAGCACTTTGGGTGGCCGAGATAGGTAGGTTACCTGAAATTAGGAGTTCGAGACCAGCCTGGCCCACTTGGTGAAACCCCGTCTCTACTAAAAATACAAAAATTAGGCCGGTGTGGTGGCACACGCCTGTAATCCCAGCTACTCGGAGGCTGAGGCAGGAGAATCGCTAAAACCTGGGAGGCGGAGGTTGCAGTGAGCCGAGATTATGCCATTGCATTCCAGCCTGGGCAACAGAGTGAGACTCCATCTCGAAAAAAGAGAGAGAGAGAGAGAGAGACAATACACAAAACAGATCCCAGCAAACAGTGAAGGATTCATAACTGATTGCCTTTACCATTATTACATTGTGCTGTATGAGGAACTCTATTTATAGTGGGTTTTGGGTTTTCCAGAACAGAAGTTAAGCCTTTTGAGAAAATCAGGTGTATTTAATCTCTTTTCTGCCTCTTCCCAATTCCCTGCATATGAATGTTTAATTGTAACGGAGTCTGGGCAACACATTTAGATTAGAAATACAAAGACTATTTAAAAAAGAAAAGAAAATACAGTCTGTGAGCCTAGATTAATGGGATTGGTGCTAGGGGGTTTCTGCTCAGAGAAAAGAAGCCCAGATTTAAGGAATCTTTCAATATTCACGAGAAAAGGATTGTAAACTGAAGTGAGGACACGGGCTTCTTTTCTTGGAATTAACCGTTCTTATAGTTGACCACTGGTGCTGTCTTGAGAAAGACACAGGCACAAGAAAGACCCCACTTTAAGACAATCAGTAGAGCAAGCAAAGTGAGTTATCGCAGTGACACCATCTCAGCCTAGAGAGGAATGGACGTGGTGAAGCGGCGTCGCGCTGACAGAAGAGAGAAAGAGACCCCCCCCATATTGTTTTACACTCAGTATCTGTTTTAAGGAGAAAGCGAAATCAAAGGCAGGCAGCCCAGCGCCAGACACCAGACCCAAAACCAGACTCAGAACCAGGCCTGGGCCTGCCTGACCTAACCTGAGAGCTAAAATTCAACCCACGACCTAGTAACCGATGTTACCCATAGATTCCAGACACTGTATGGAAGGACACTGTGAAACTTCCTGTTCTGCTCTGTTTCACTCTGATTAACGGTGCATGCAGCCCCTGTCACATACCCCCTCGATTCTCCACCAATCACGGCCCGTTCACGTAAAATCTTTAGTGTTGTGAGCCCTTAAAAGGGACAGAAATTGTGCCCTCGAGAAGCTCGGACTGAGACGTTAGTCTGCTGATGCTTCCAGCTGATTAAAGCCACTTCCTTTCACTACCTCGGTGTCTGTGGGGTGTTGTCCGAGGCTCGTCCTGCTGCAGTGCATCTGGGCTAATGCCCAAGGCTCGTTGCCGCACTTTAAGGAAATCGAGGATGAGGACACGCACAAGGAGTGAGTTTAAGAGCAGAGGTTTACTAGGCAAAAGAAAGAGAAAAGAGAAAAGCTCTCTTTCCTGCAGACGGAGAGGGGCTCTCGAGTGGGTCGTCCAGTTTCCAGGTGAAATGCACGGGGGTTTTTATGGACCATCTTGAAGAGGCAGTGTCTGGTTTACATAGTGCCCAGTGATGGGTTGGACCAGGTGTGCCATTTACAAAGTGCACAAAGAAGCTGGCTGCCCCAGCCTCATCTTTTACTATGCAGACGGCGTCTCTACCTGGCTGGCACCACGTTGCGAGCTCCATTGCTGTACACGTGGTTGACAAAGAAAAGAGAAGGTGGAGCGTCTATGTTGAAGATGCCTGGCCCTCAGGTAGCCCTTTTCTATTGGCACAACTGCTGGCATTCACCCGTGCCGGGTTCCAGCTTCCTTGTCCATGTCTGCAGCTCCATTTTACAGACTGCTCTTCGTTGAAAAGAAATGATTTGGGGGTCTGCTTTTTGTTAAAAGGGAAACCTTACTGAGGACTATCTTACCCTCACTAACTTCCTAAATAATTTCTTTGTAGCTCCTATATCAGCGGGGTGGGGGAACCAGCAGACCAGAGTCACTGGGTGCCTGAGGTGTGGAAAACAGGAACCGCAGCCCAGCTCCCACCCTGGGGCCCTGCAGGAATGCAGGCTGGTGCACCAAAACCTCAGATGCTCCAGGAGACAAAGGAAGTCTGGATATTTATGCAAAATCTTAAAATGTTAAAAAGACTTACTTGAAACTGTTTAAAACACTTCCTGAGCGTAATAAAATGTACCACATGTCTGCAGAGCAGACTTGGTACAAAGAGCTGTAACATCTTTTTTAGAGCCACAGACTAGAAATTATCTGCTCGGCACCTGTGCCATTCAGATTGGATCTGAAACCTAGAGAAGAGGAAAGTCTTGTCCAAGGTCACTGTAAACTAAAAATAAGTGCATACATAATCCCATGTCCTTCAGTCCAGGACTCTCCCACAGGAAAAGGGGACAGGGGTCGAGGATACACAAATAAGTCGATTCCTACAGAGAAGGGAAACCCTGACTTTATATTCATGAGGTGTCTCAAGTGTGAACCCCTGAAGTTAAATACATGCACACCCCTTAGATTTATGTTGTGAATTATAATACATCCTAACATCATACTCTATTTTATAAGTGTTAAAAGCATTACTAGCTGGGCGTGGTGGCTCATACCTGTAATCCCAGCACTTTGGGAGACCAAGGCTGGCGGATCACCTTAGGTTGGGAGTTCGAGACCAGCCTGACCAACATGGAGAAACCCCGTCTCTACTAAAAATACAAAAATTAGCTAGGTGTGGTGGCACATGCCTGTAATCCCAGCTACTCAGAAGGCTGAGGCAGGAAAATTGCTTGCACCCAGGAGGTGGAGGTTGCAGTGAGGCTAGATCATGCCATTTTACTCCATTTTACTCCTGAGCAACAAGAGCGAAACTTCATCTCAACAAATAAAAAAATAAAAATAAAATAAAGCATTATTTTTAAAAAATAGAGATTTAAAATACACTACATTTTTACTATCCTATTGGATATTCACTCATTTTAAACAAAAGTCTCAACACTGGGTGTATTTCAGGTTATTTTGACCTACTGTGAGTGACAAATAAACCTTTGATGCTTAACTTTTGTCATCTGTATAATGAGGATGGTGTAATTACTCCCAGTGTTTTGATGTCAGTTATTGTGAAACAATGCCTGTCATTGTTGAACCCCCTACATTTACTAATAAAGAAATAATATTTTGTACATAAAATTTTGATAATGTGCTGTCATCCAAAAGAGAAAATAGAAAATTATTTTTTCTCCAACAGTGTGAGCTAATGCGTAAGACATAACTCTCATTGTTTTATTTTGGTAAAGGCATTATATTCATAAAAAGAAGGTCATATCTCACTTCTATGTTCTTAAAAGAATTAACTTCAATTGCTCATAATTGGTTTAAATGTTAACATTTGCATAATGCATGATTTCTTTATTAAAAGGCCATGACAGAAAAACACATTACCTCATTTAAAAAAAGCTTCAGGAAGAATCTTTCCCGTAGCTTCAGATGATTTAAAATTGATCTCCTATAGCTTGTCCTACTTTTATATTCTTAACAACAGACAAAATAGTTTCTTTCAATTTTAAGTCAAACTCTTTTGAGGACACATGATTGAGTTATGTTGCTATTTTCAGAATGTACTCATGGGCTTGTTTTATCTTTTCTCAGTAATCCCACTGCAGAGGGGATAAAAGACACCACAACACGTATTTCACATTCATTAATGTGCCATAAGCCTTGACTTTTCCAATGATCAAACATGTATCCTAAGCAGATCCATTTGCCTAGCACACTTTCTTGTGTGTCTATCTGTGGCTGATTGCACCGCACAAGAAAACTCCCAATTATGAGGAAGACCAGGCAAATTTAAGGCAGAGAAGTCAGTGGAACTGAAGCTGTCATCAGAAAAAATGACGTCTGCTTTTCCAGTGTTTCCTGGTCATCTGCTGCTAAGCCCTGTACCAGGCTGTGACTGTGGGAGTCAGAAAATAACTAGAACACTGCCCCTACCCTTGTGGTTTGAAGGGGAGGATGTGGCATAGGAGGGAAGGGCCATTGTCCAGGGTAGGCACAGGTTGTGGAAATGCTGCAGGGAAGAGCTGATGGAATTATAGTCGGTGGTTCTGGACTCAACTTTCTCCTGGAAAATGAGAATCTGGGCATTTGAGAGACCTGAGTTTTCCATTGGGTCTTGACAGATGTCTTTTGTCAAGAAGGGAGTGAAATTTCCATTCTGATTTTTAAAAAGGGGAGGGGGGGAATTATCTTTCCAAACAAGAATCAGTACCAAAGCACCCTTCACTAAGAGGAAACGGAGAGAATTTTTCTGTTTTTCTGAGTTGTGCTCGGTGACCAGCACTCTGAGCGCTGTGTGCATAGAAAGGAATGGCCGAGTCCTGTGTTAGGAGCAGGGGCCACAGACTTGTGCATTACCCCAAGTCTTACATACCAAGGGTTGAGGAAATATTTTATGATGATGGATTTTTAGATAATTAGAAGTTTAGGTTCAAATACATTCATACAACCAAGAAAATTCCCCAGGTGAACATGCACATCAGAGACATATCAAAAAAAAACAACGTTGATTGAAAAATGTTGGACAAAAGAATGTGAGGAAATACCAGTTATGTAAATGAAAACCCACACATACACACACACACACATACACCACTATGTTAAAGACAAATACCCACATGCTCAAGTTGCGCTTGTGGACTAAGTGGGAATGGGTATGAGAATAGACAATGCAATCAAATTAATATAATAAATAAAAAAAGAAGGAGGCCTTACACAGACCACTGATGTGTTATCAACAGAAAAGTTTAACTTTGTTATGTACCCGCAGTCCAACTTTTAAAATAGGATAACAATAAATGAATGACTTAAATTCTACAGACTATCAGGCATGGAGTCACTCTCTCCCTGAGCAGACACATCTGAATCACCAGTTAAATTAACCAGCTAAATAGACATATCTGAGTCACCGGTTAAATAAACTCTCATAGGTTAAAAGTCAAGTTTCTGGGAGGAGAAAAATGCTGGAACAGGATTAACAGTTTCTGGCCTTGAGAAATTCAGCTTTTTTTTTTTTTCTAGCAGAGATAGAAGTCATAGACAAGATGAGAAGTCACAAACTCAAATGCCTGCAGGGGCCAGGCAGGTTAGACAGATGAATGAAACTAACTGGTGTGGGGCAATAGGGAGTGCTGGAGACTGTGGCTCACTAAAGACCTCTCATGCTGTCTAAAGAGCACAGTGGCTACTACCTTATCTCCAGCTGATTGTGGCTGTTGGAATGCATACCAGTACTGCCACATCTCAGATTTTCATTTTTAAAGAAACGTATGTATCTCATATTTAATGTAAAATCTCCTGATATTACACATTGTCAATGAATGCAAAGTTTTTTTAAACTCTCAGGTAAATCAAAGGAACCATATCTGTGAGCTCAACGCAGTCAATTTACTGTCATGCATTTGCATCCTCTGGCGCATAGGACTGTTTTGATCACTCCCTGTGTGTCCTACTGTACCCAGCACACAGATGCTTGCACAGTGTGCTCCTGGGTGTACATTGATTTGTGAATAGAATCCTCTTCATAAAATGTCTTAGTTTAGGTGTGCTAGAAGCGTTCTCTAAGACGGAGGTTCACTGGGCAGAATTCTCAAAGGCAGCATCTGGGAGGCAGTCAGGGAGGAGGAATTACCTGTAGTGGTGATGTGTAATGTGTGGTGAGTTGTGGCATCAGCCCCCAGGAATCCCAGGGGAGCCCCTGATGCTGAGCTGGCTTTTCAGAGTTGACCTGATCAAGGCAATGGGGTTGGGCCTTTATAAACTGTTTCTCCACCGCCTACCATTACTGGATTCTGGCTGCTGCAGGGAGGGTGCATAACGTTGAGAGACACTTCCCTTTGGCCAGCGACGTTCCCAGAGAGGGACTCAGCTCTGAGCTGTCTGCAGCTCATGCTCCCGCAGCTCCTGGTGAGGGTATCTGGGTGGGCCCTGCAATATCTACTACATGTCATAGTCAAATAGAAGGGACCAGACCCATTTTTCAAATTATAAGAATCGTGTTTAAAAAGTTTTGGGGGCCTAACTTACATATGTAAAATTTTAGAGTTAAGAGGTCGAATAATCTATTTTCATAATTCACCGAGTTTCATGTGTGGGTAGGGGAGTGGGGATCCCATGTAGGGCTTCTTGTCAGATGGGCTTGGAAATTAAATTGAAATTTAAGAGAGATCAAAGGAGAAAAGCATGCAAATATATCTAATACAAGTTTTACATGGCATGGGAGCCGTCATTAAAAAGAAAAAAAAAAAGACTTAAGCAGTTAGACAGAGTTACTTATATACTGGATTGTACAAAGAATAGAAAGTTGTGAAGAAGCGGCTGAACTGTGTGGGAAGACATAAGAGACAGGAGTTATTTTCACAAAGTCTGTACTGAATTCTTTTTGGTCTCCACTTCTCGTCCTTGAGGATAAAGATGCTATTTCTTTTGGGATAATGAAGGTAAATTTCACATGGGAATTTCATCTGCTTTTAAGACACAGAAAAGAGGTCAGTATAATCTTCCTGCACCTGCTATTTTTCAAATACCTTTAACTCAAAACAGTCAGCATGCCAGGGTAATATATTTCCAACGTTTTCATTTGTTTAACACCTCTATATAAGTAATTATGCATTTTCATTTTGTGAAATGATTTAATTCACATTCTTTCCATGTCTCTTTAACATCCGGATAGTTTTTCATTATCCTTGGGCTCACTGAAGTAACTTTTTAAAAGATGTATCACTCCTCTTGGTGATACGAGGAAAAGCTCTTGGTGTAATTCTTTTCTGGAAATATTGTTCTCGGACACAGATACCCATCTTCATTACATCAAGGCATTTTTTTCCATTTATCTCACCTCAAATGCTTGCTATTAAAAGGCCAAACTCCAAAATAATTACCAAATCCGTACTGAATATCTCTGTCCTTCTTTGTCACTGAAAGCGTTATCTGAATGGTGGACGCTTCTTAAAATGGCATTGACTGACATCATTTCACAGTGATGCATCTGATCTTAATCATGATGAAAGAGGCTTTTTCAGGGATAGTTTTGCGGGAACTTCACCTTATTATCGGTTCAAAAAAGATACTTTCCCTGCCACCACCACACAATGGATACTAAACAAACACAAATATGTTTCCAGATGGCTACGGAGAATCACACATCTACTCAAACTCTGATTTCATTTCTGAGGCTATTCGGCTATAACGATATCCTGAGATTTCTGGATACCACTCAAACAAGGTTTGGACATAGCCTATGCTGAGAAGGTCCTGATTATTACTACATTCTCTTCCAGCTTCAGTAAAGGCCACCCACTAGTGCTGCATGGACTCACACTGAAGGGACTGTGGCATCCACATTAGCACAAACCAATTGATGGTACCAAGCATTATGTTATCAGAAAGTACATTGGCTGCCTCCAGTTAAAAAAAGAACTGGGGCAGGATCTGAGATCCCTGAGGACTTCGGAAACACATCTCCAGGTTTGCGTTTTCCCTGATATGCTTAGAGGACTTTTGTGAGTCTTTTTCTTTTCTTTTTTTTTTTTTCTGAGATGGAATCTTGCTCTGTCGCCCAGGCTGGAGTGCAGTAGCATGATCTCGGCTCACTGCAAACTCCACTTCCCAGGTTCAAGAGATTCTCTGCCTCAGCCTCCCAAGTACCTGAGATTACAGGTGTGCACCACCACACCTGGCTAATTTTTTTTTTTTTTTTTTTTTTTTTTTTTTTTTTTTTTTTTTTTTTGTATTTTTAGTAGATATGGGGTTTCACCATGTTGGCCAGGCTGGCCACGAACTCCTGGCCTCAAGTGATCTGCCTGCCTTGGCCTCCCGAAGTGCTGGGATAACAGGCATGAGCCACTGTGCCCAGTGGCTCATTGCAATTCTTAGATCACTTAAGGACATGTATAGCTTTCTGATTTCCACAAATGTGCAGAAGTTTCATTTCAATTCCATCCATTAACATCTTTCCATTCTTGTCCCTAGCACCTACCTTCCCGACATCGATAAGTAAACTGAAGCACTGGATATTTTAATAAGTATATGCCTTGTTTGCATGATCAATCCAGAATGAGAAATGCAAATATTCAGTTAGACAACATTGTGATGTAAAGTTTTGGGCATGAAAGTTTTGGCAGAAATGAGACAGAGACTACTTTGCATTTAGTGTCCTCTCCCTACATCCTCAAATCACCTGTCACTTTTAATGGAATCCCTGAAACTGCAAGAAAGCATCACTTCTAGGTTTACTTCCCAGTTTTCTGGAGCTCTTGACTCCTGTTACTCAACAGAGACCTTCTGAAATCCTAACCAGCCAGACGGTGCTCCTGCGTTTGTTCAGTAAGGGAGATTTACATAAAGAAATCGAACCCAGGCCCCATGGGGAATGGCCCAGGCACCAAGGATAATGATGGAGGTTTTCCTTATGTTCAAATAAGAGTGGTATCGTATTATCATCAATTAATGGGAGCAGTGAAAACTTGCTCTGGCATCGTGCTGAAATGTTTTTAGAGGTAAAATTGAGCTTCACCTGCATTAATTCCATGGGTCAAAGCCAGAAGTTATGTTACCTATATGAGTATTTTGTAGGGCTTAGCTGCCCTCAGATCAAAGTGTGATATTAAGAGAACAGAGTTTGAATTATCTGTGGGTAGCTACACTTAGAATCAGATGGATTTAACAAATTATACTGTCTTGTAGGTACAAGCAGTTTCTCAGCTAGAAACATGAGCAAAGCAGGAGTGTGAAATCTGAAATGATTTTCAGGCTCTATTGATTCAAAGGCATGAGATATGGCTGGCAGCCACTCCCTGAGCACTGATCTTGGAGATGTCTTAGGAACCAGTCCTGCAACCTAAGACAACTTTATTTTCACTCTCTGCTCCAGGGAGAACAGTCATGGATATTTTTTATTCATGTATGGTCATATATAATACTTAGCCCAATTTCAAAACACTAAGATCAATCGCTCAAATACAAAGTTAAAAAATTGTTTCCCTATACAATGTGAAAGTGCTGGGAATAGGATATTTTCTCAAAATTCATTCATGAGGCCAACTTAGAATTTATCATTGTGCATGATTGCATAGGCACATTAAACTACACTTTGAAAAGAATTCAATGTTTGTGATAGGAAGAAAATTCAATTCAAGTATACCAGAGGGCATTTTATATATTTCATATTTTCTAAATACTAAAATCAAGCATTCATTTTAAATAAAATAAGTTTTGGAGTAAATGTCAGTCATTCAACTCAAAGAAAAAGAAATCAGAAATTAAGAAATGTAGATACAATTCAGACCAATTTTGAACTAGCCATTGTATAGACTCAGATATGCTCTATTTGTATGTATCAACTTTAAAAATGATGATGTTGAAATAAATAAATGCTTGAAGCAATGTTGAGTAGAAGCTGAATAGTTGAAGAAGACAGTAGAGTCTGTTTCTTATTTATCTGAGTATTTTTCTGGCATATATAACAGATAAAATACTTATTGTTTATCAAATGAATGAATTAATGAATTAATAAATGATAGATATCAAAATATATGCATGAATCAGATGAAATTAGAGGAAAGTTAGAACACAAATGAGAAGGAAGCTTATGCTGGGTAAGCAAGAAGGACATAGGCTGTAATCCTGGTTCTGCAACTAAGTTATCACATGACATTAGAGAATGTCACAGTCTGAGTGTCAGGTAAACCCTCTACAAAATAAGGGACCAGCCTGTGTGACCTGGGAAGCACCGGGCTTTCACTCATGTCATGATGCTCCAGGGGGTGATAGGGGCATGGACACACACTTAAAATTCTGAACTGATGATGAGATTCAGGAAACTTTTAACATCCCCATTCCTCTGGCTCCACCAAGAGTTAGAAGGAAAAGAGATTCAATTGCTCAATTGGATTTTATGGTTCCCACTTCTCAGGGGATTAATTAAGAGAGCATCAATGAGCACCGATTGTGTACAATAGGAATATGGAAACTGTTTCTGTGTTTAAGGACAAGGAGGTTAGCAGATTCCGATTGAGTAGGCTATGTAAGTGGATGTGAATGACCCTGGTTCCATGAAGCTAAGACTATTAGTGAGAAAAGTGTATCCTTTTATGCATGTATCCATTAATACAGCTAGAATTTAGTTAACACCCACTTCATCTGGCATTGTGCTGGGCGTTGGAAACAAAGAGATGAATCTGATGGACCTCACACTAACATTCTGAGGGAAAAAGGAGAAAGTACAAAGTAGTCTCTGGTATAAGCAGCGGGAATTACGGGAGAGCTCTGCATGGGTTGGAATAGAATTGTGCATATAGCCGGGGCCTAATTCAACCTAGCAAAGTGAGGGCGGGAGGGGAGAACATGAAGACCACCATGGAAGATTCTCAGAGGATATGAAGACCAACAGAATCCTGAGCCAGGTTTAGCCTGATGAATAGCTTTAAAATGAGTTGCAGACCGACCTCAGTGGCTCATTCCTGCAATCCCAGCACTTCGAGAGGCCAAGGCAGGCGGATCACTTGAGGTCAGGGGTTCAAAACCAGCCCGGCCAACATGGTGAAAGCCCGTCTCTACTACAAATACAAAAATTAGGCTGGCATGGTGGTGGGCACCTACAATCCCTGCTACTAGGGAGGCTGAAGCAGGAGTTCCAGTGATTCTCCTTTCTTCCCTCAGAACATTAGGCAGAGGTTTCAGTGAGCTAAGATCATACCACTGCACTCCAGCCTGGGCGACAGAATGAGACTCCATCTCAATAAAAATGAAAATAAAATAAAATAAAATAAAATGTAAGTAAAGAGACCCCCATCTGACAAGAGGGGCACATATTTGTGCCTTTAGGAGACAGAGTTAAATCAGCATCTTCGCAGCGTCGGCTGGAAGGCTGAGAATGATGAGATATGACCACGTGTATCAGGAGGACTAAGATAAAGGGAGTCCTCGCAGCCTAGTTTGAGAGCTATTGTTAGAATTAAATTTTGTGTTTTTCTTTTTTTCAGCTTTATGGACATACAACTGACAAATAAAAATTGTATATTTTCAAGGTGTCCAATATGATCATTTGGCACATATATATTGAGAAATGATTATCATAATCAAGCTAATTCACATGTGCATCATTTCACGTAGTTACATTGTGTGTGTGCATGCCTGTGATGAGAACCGTTCATATTTACTCTCAGTAAATTTCAAGGTTACAACACATTATTATTAACTATAATCACCATGCTGTACATTAGGTCCACAGAATTTATTCATCTTTACCCTGCAAGAGAATTAAATTCTAAAATGCAAGTAACATACTTGGCTTAGCACCTGGAAAAAACATTAGCTGTTGCGTGTAATAACGTTGGTCATGATAAGGGTAAGATGGAGGTGGGAGAACGGAAATAACAAGGAGGACGAAGAAAATGGGAGGTAAAACATAGAAAGCTGTTTTTATGTTCAAAATAAACAGGAGGGAAATTTATGTCTTGGCCATAGGAGGGAAAATCAGCCCAGAATCACCTTTTTACAGTGAACAATTTAAAACAAAAATATTCCTATAATTGGGCAACTTATAGGAAACAAATTATCTGGAATCGGACAACAGGCAGGGCAAGACGATGATACCTGAAAAAAGAAAAACAAACAAGATGAAATCTATCACTCCCAATTTCTGGGTTGCAGGGCAGGGAGGGTCAACCCAGACAGAGCCTCCTGTTCTCACTGAACTGGGGAGAAAGAGATTGGGCTTTGGGAAGGCTGATGTTCCTAGGACTTATAGGACAGAACACCTGGAAGGAAGGAGCTGTGCAAAGCAGGAGTTCCAAAAATGTGCACATAGGCACGCTTGAGTCTTCTGCTGATAAAAATCTCCATAGGTACTGGGAAAAAACTCACAGGTTGAATAAACAAAAACTTCTGGGGCAATTAAAATTGCCAGGGAGCTGTATGATGAAAATGACCAGAGGTCACACAGGGCTGGGAATTATTTCGTTTATACATAAGGCATTCAGTAGAGAAGAGCCATACCTTGGAAGCAGAGCTAAATTAGCTATAGATTAAAGGGTGCTTTGGACAAATCTTAAAAGTGGTTCAAAACAAGACTTAAACATCAAACTGATATAAAAAGAATAAAGTTCAATGTATTTCCTAAGAAGTAAAGAAAATCTAGCATACACCCATGCAAAATTTAAGCTGTCTAGCTTTCAATTAAAAAATTACAAGACATGTGAAGAAGCAGAAAAGCATGACCTAAACACAGGAAGGAAATAAGTCAGTAGAAACAGACCCATAAATGATAGAGACGATGGCATCTGCAGATATGAGCATTAAAAGAGTTATTGTGAACATACTGAGTATACTCAAGGATTTAATGAAGAATATGAATATAATGAGAAGAAAAATGGAATCTGTATTAAACTGCTTTGTACTGCCTCAAAGGGCACTGAAACTCTGTTTTTTGTTTTGCCTTTTTTTTAAAAAAAAAGACATATTTCTCTCTGTGCTTCATTTTGCAACTTTTTCTTTGGATGCACATGTATAATTTTCGATGGCTGAAGAAAAGTAATGTCTTCTTCTGTAGTATCTATATAACTATTACCACCTTCCACTGAAATATTTGTGTGATTATCATATATTTAATTTCTAAATCAATTGGAGTCCAAAAAAGAGAGGAGTAAGAATCTAAAATAATTGAAAAACTAATGGCTAAAAAATTCCAAATCTTATCAAAACTATGAAGCATAGATTTAAAATGATAAATAAACCCACAGCCAAGGAAACATAAGGAAAAATATATTGAGACTCATTATAATAAAATTTCTGAAAACAAGTGATAAAAAGGAATCTTAAAAGCAGCAAAAGAAAATCTATGTGTGTATAAATTATGTCCTACAGAACATACCTAGGAAATAATTTTCATCAGAAACCACACAGTCCAAAAGAAAAAAGAGTAACATCTTTAAAGTACAGTGCTGTAAGGAAATGAAAAACCCCATCAACTTAGAATTGTATATGCACTATAAATCTTTTTCAAAAATAAAGGCCAAAGACTTTTCAGACAAAGGCTAAAGTAATCCATTAGAAGCAGACTGGCAATACCCTAAGGGAAATTCTTTTGGGGGAAAAGATCCACTACACATGAGAATAAAAAGTGCTGGAAGTAAGCAGGTGGGTAAATATAAATGTAAATATTTTCTAATTTCTAAGTTAATGCAAAAGGTAATTGCCTTTTTAAAGTATAAATAAGATAAATGAATTATAGCATTTATAATATTTGTGGAAGTAAAATGTGACAACAAATAGCACAAAGGATGAGAGGGCAGGAACAGAAGTATGCCCTTGTACATTTTCAGACACACAAGAAATGTCAATATTATTTGAAGGTAAGTTGAGATACATTGCAATGATTATTGTAAATTTTAGGGTGCCCAATTTTCATTTTCCAAAATTGTTTTGGTGCTTTCTATTTCCATATACATTTTAGAATGTGCTTGGCAGTTTCTACAAGGAACACCTTCTGAAACTTTAACTGGCATTTCATCGAATCTATTGATCATTTGGGGATATTTCATATCTTAATACGGAGGCATGACAGCCTTGAGCATGAAATATTACATAGCTTTGTTGAGTCAGTTCTTTAATTTCTTTCAGCAGTATTTTGTACTTTTGAGAGTTCAAGTCTTTCACAAATGTCAGATTTATCCTTAAGTATTTAATGATTTTAGATATTTTGTGAATGGTATGGTTTCCTTAATTTCACATTTTAATTTGGAGGATACTTTTTGTATAGCTCTTGTAACCAACAAAGTACACTATGTGCTTGTGTTTGTGTGTATGCGTATAACTGATGATAGGACAGAGAATATACAAGTATATCCACACGTGTATGGTTTTCATAAGTCTGACATTGTAACTCAATAGGAAATAAAGTCTGTTCAACAAATGGTGGGGATACAATTGGATAAAAAGTAAAAATCAACCGCTACCTCACCCAATACTCAAAGATTGACTGAAAACTATTGTGCATCTAAAAGTATAAGTTAAAATCATTATGCAGTTAAATATAATGCAGTTAAAAATATAGACAAAAAAATATGACCATGGACAGGCAAAGATTTTGATCCATAGGGCACAAAAGGCAGGGAACATAAAGAAAAATTTGATAAATTTGACATCATCAAAATTAAAAGTGTATACTCCTTGAAAGATATCATTATGTAAGTTAAAGACAAGTCACAGACTAGAAGAAAATATTCACAATTCATGTAGCTGACAAATGACTTACATCTGGAATATACAAAGTATACTAATATTAAAACTCAGTAATACGATAAACAACCTACTAGAAATAGACAAATGCTTTGGGCATTTCACAAAAGAAGATATACAATGGACAAAGAGCAGACATGTCCAAATCATTAGTCATTAGGAAAATGGAAATTAAAAACACAATGAGACACCACCATACTAGAATGGCTAAGTGCAAAAATACCAATTGTTAGCTGGGCGCGGTGGCTCACACCTGTAATCTCAGCACTTTGGGAAGCTGAGGCGGGCAGATCACCTGAGGTCGGGAGTTCGAGACCAGCCTGACCAGCAGGGAGAAACCCTGTCTCTACTAAAAATACAAAATTAGCCGGGCGTGGTGGCACATGCCTGTAATCCCAGCTACTCGAGAGGCTGAGGCAGGAGAATCGCTTGAACCTGGGAGGCAGAGGCTGCGGTGAGCCGAGATTACACCACTGCACTCCAGCCTGGGCAACAAGAGTGAAATTCTGTCTCAAAAAAATAAACATAAAAATTGTTAGGATATGAGGCCATTTCAATTCTCACGCACTTTTGGTGGGGACATAAGATGACACAGACTTTTGGAAAACTGTCCATTTATCTTTAAAAGGTTACCCATATGTTTACCTGATGACTGGACTTTACTTCTGTGAAGGAAAAGTATCTTGGGTCCCCTCCAGCTGGGAACCGCTCAGGGCAAATCTGCCTCCCGTTTGATTCAAAGTCATCTTTCTGCTCACAGGGGCAGATGCATATTCTGATTGTCTCCTTTGGAAAAACTTATTAGAAACTCAAAAGATTGCAACCATCTGTCTCTCACCTATCTGCGGCCTGGTAGCCCCCAGTGGGGGGCCTTGCTTTGAGTTGTCCCCACCTTTCTGGATGGAACTAATGTACTTCTTACATACATTGAGTGAAGGCTCATGTCTCCCTAAAATGTATAAAACCAAGCTGTGCCCCGAACACCTTGGGCACGTGTTGTCAGGACCTCCTGAGGCTGTGTCATGGGTGCGTTCTCAACCTTGGCAAAATAAACTTTCTAAATTAACTGAAACCTGCCTCTGATTTCTGGGATCACACTTCCTTTACTTACCTACTCGAGCAAAAGAAAAGTGTACAACCATCCAAAGACTTGTCTATGAGTGTTCATAGCAAGATTTATTTGTAGGAGCCCATAACTGTACTCAGCACAAAAGTCTACCAATGCATGAATACTGATAAAAGAAAAACTTCAACCAAATTAAATTTAAGAGTTTAATTGAGCAATGAATGATTCACGAATCCGGCAGCCTCCCAAGCCAGAGTAGACTCAGAGACTCCAGTCGTGGAGGAAGATGTATGGACAGAAAAGGGAAAGTGATGTAGAGAAAACAGAAGCGAAGAACAGAATGGCCAGGTTGGTTTGCCTTATTTGAACACGTTTCAAGCAGTTGTCCACCTTTTATCGGCCAAAACTCGGTGATTGACACAAGTGTGGGCTACAGTCTGTTTACACCTCCGCTTGTTACAGTTCATGATGTACAGAAAACCTTTAGGCCGAACTTCAAATATGCAAGGAGGAAGCTTTAGGCT
This sequence comes from Rhinopithecus bieti, assembly GCF_001698545.2. Lineage (NCBI taxonomy): Eukaryota > Metazoa > Chordata > Mammalia > Primates > Cercopithecidae > Rhinopithecus > Rhinopithecus bieti. Next base: position 1,002,399 of record NW_016804704.1, read on the forward strand.
AAGCTTGATTTAACTATACATAAACAAAGTGGCCTGTTCATGCAGAGGAATACTACTCAGGAACAACAACAACAACCAAAACAAATTACGGACAAATGATATCGCAGATAAATCTCAGAAACATTATGCTGAGCAAAAGAAAGGAAGCCAACATATTAATGTTGTCACACGTGTCCGTACAGAAGACCACCTAAACAGGCTTTGTGTGAGCAACAAGGCTGTTTATTCACTTGGGTACAGGTGGGATGAGTCGGAAAAGAGAGTCAGCGAAGGGAAATAGGAGAGGGGCAGCTTTACAGGGCTTGGGTAGGCAGTGGAAACTTAAAAAACAGTTATAGGTCGTTATCTATTGTTAGCAGGGGAGGGGGTCACAAGGTGCATGGTGGAGAGGTCATGGGACTCATTGTCCAGGAGAAGAATGTCACAGCGTGGATTGATCACTTGGGGCAGGCAGGAACAAGTCATAATGGTAGAATGTGGTAAGGTGGGTTAATTAGTTAAGGCAGGAACTGGCTGTTTCACTTCTTTGTAGTTTTTTGGCTGCTCCAGACTTCTTGGCTCCTGCAGGCCATCTGGATGTATATGGTCACAGGGGTTACAATGGCCGAGCTTCGGCTGAGAGGTCTGACAAATGTGTTATTTCAAGTCCTCCAAGAAATAGACATTCAGATGGGATGAGACAGTGCAAGAGCTGCAAAGGACAGTGAGGTCAAAGCAAGGGAAGCAGCAACCTCCTTTGCACCATTATACCAGCTGAATACCTGTGAGAGATGAAGGAGAGGGCCAGAGTATTTTGTAGGAAGAATCAAAGGCTGCAATGGAATTCTGAGAAACTTTCATCCAGGTCAGCAGTCAGTCCTCAAGATAAAATATTCTGTTACAAGTGTCCATGGGAGTGGGCTGGCACTTGAATCCTAGCTGAGCTTGGCTGTTAGCTTGGGGCAGGCTGGGGTTAGGTGGCCTCAGGGCAAATCCAGAGATGAGCCAAGAGACGCAGCAGCTGGGACTGTCAGAGCTGGAGAGCTGGGCAGTGCTTTTTGACATCTGCCACAAGTACATACCATGTGATTCCGATAAAGACAGAAGACAGGGAAATACTGGGTAGAAGAGGATGGTTCCCCAGCCAAAAGGCAGAGGGTCCACCGCCTTTAGCCCTTGCCAAAAGGCAGAGGGTCAACTGAGCTGTTTAATACTTATGCCGTCCATGGATGGCAAGGCTAAAAGAGCGCACTGTAACACGCGCCCACTTGGGCTTCAGGAGTCGCAGCCTCTCACCCCCGGACGCTGCCATGAGGCCGGAGCCCAAGGGTGCTCACCTGGCTCCTGGACCTGTCCATCTGCATGCTCCTACTCCAGTGAGGGGTTTGAGTGCGCACGGTGGCTGAGCAAAGGAGCCACACCCTTGTCACACATCCTGTGAGGGGGGTCAAGGAACTCTCCCGTTTCAATTCCATTCATATGAAACTCCAGAAAAGAAAATCTAATCTTTAGTGAAATAAAGCAGATCAAGTTTTCCCCGGGTGCAAGGGCAGGGGGAAATTCGGAAGAGGCAGAAGATAAACTTTGTGAGTGATGTAAATCACCCACATCTTGATTGTGATGATACAGATGCACACATTTGTCATATAAGTAGATTTTAAGGGCAAAAAGATTTTTTGGGACAGAATGAGAGAACTTAGGTAGAATAACTTATAAATTATGAACATTGGTTCCCCCTTTGGGGGCATGTAACTGAGTATCCCCATTTTTCTAAGAGAGAATGAGTTATTTTTTAAAATTATTTTGTTATTGTTTTCCCTTTTCCCCTTTTCCACTATTTCCCACTTCCTACGTAGTTCTTTAGAAATGCACCTATAACTTTGCCTTCCCTTCACCAGACCCTCCCTATAGGGCAAGCTTATCTAACCATGTGCTTTCTTAGAAGCTCCAGAGTGCAACTCTCCCCTACCAGGAGATTGCCTCAGGAGACAACAGTCAATTTACCACCTAAATGTATGCCCTCAGAGGAACTCTCTTCTGCCTGGAAAGTATCTCCAGACAATGGCCAGTTTGCAGCCTAACTCTGCCAGCCATGGTGCCAGCTTGAGCACCCAGCAGAATGACCCTGTAGCTGCTCGCTTCCTCCCCTGTATTCTGTTCATGCCAAGTGTTCCTTTAAAAGCCCCTGCTTTCCTCCCCAAAAGCAGGGACTTAAAGGCAGGCACCTGTACTTCTTCCCCTAAGCTAAGCTTTGGAATAAAATCATTTTTCTTATACTGGACCTGGCTCCTGTCAATTGGACTCTGCAAGTGGCAAGCGATTGAAGCTGTGTTTCGGTTATAAGTGGACTTCGAAGGGGCTGGTCATTGGGTAATTTTCACTTTATGTATTTATGCATAAAATATGTGTTACCTTTATAATAAAAAAGTTAAAATTCCCATAAACTAGAAAAGTCCTTTTGATTTTTTTTTTTTTTTTTTGAGATAGTTTTGCTTTTGTTGCCCAGGCTGCAGTGCAGTGGTGCAATCTCAGCTCACCACAACCTCTACCTCCCAGGTTCAAGCGATTCTCCTGCCTCAGCCTCCTGAGTAGCTGGGATTACAGGCACCTGCCACCATGCCCAGCTAATTTTGTATTTTTGTAGAGACGGGGTTTCTCCATGTTGGACAGGCTGGTCTTGAACTCCCAACCTCAGGTGATCCGCCCATCTCGGCCTCCCAAAGTGCTGGGATTACAGGTGTGAGCCACCAAGCCTGGCTGATTGATTTTTATAATTAAAATGCACACCATATACTAGAGTTTTTCAAACATATGAAGCCATGGTTTGGGCTTTACATTGCGTGAGTGAGTTCACAGAATCAAGGTTTTTTCAGGTGCCGCCACTGCTATACCTTTTGAACATCTCCTGACTGGAGCGAGCTTGCTCTGACTTGCCTTTGCAAAGCCGCATTCCATTTTCTCTGCTTAATAATTAGAAACTTCTCCTTGTCCACGGGCCCCAAGGAGATGCCACCCTTTCTCACTCTTCCCATTTTCAAGTGATGATTGATGCGAAGTTGAATCCTGTCACTCTGTAATTTTATTTAGGGATGTACAGTAGATTAAATAAAAGGGTGTCTAATGATGAATATAACACAATGTTTTAAATCCATGTCTTCTCAGGAATTGGCTTGTATTAGCTACAAAAAGGAAGTCCATAGTATATCAAACCCATGCTTGAATTTCTTAGTAGTATCTATCAAGTGAGATTCAGCTAAATGATATGTCACCAGAGTTTCTGCAAGAAGAAGTTTATGCTGAATTTGCAATTGATTCCACAGATTATTCCAGAACCGACCTTGAGTAAAAGATAATGGAAACAAATTGTTTTAAGCCCAACTTCAGAAATGTTCTTGGGAACAGCCTTGGGCAACACTGGCTCTTTATGTGTGGCTCTGAGGCCCATTTAAACAGAGTTTGTAATTGCTCTCTGCATTGGTGAAACTTGTTGTTGTTGTAAAGAGCTCTTTGTTCAGAGTGTCTTTTAACAAGGCTCCAAAGTTAACCAGGGAGGAAGAAAAGAAGGGCTTAGCTTTTGTTATGTGTGCGACTTTTTGTACTTTTCATAAATGGTTTTTTGGTTTGTTTTGTTTCCCACATACATTTGGAGCATCTGCTTTTCACATCTCTCAAATAATAGGAGTCAAGATGGAAATCTTCTTCCATTAAGAAGACAGAGGATTTAGGAAAGCACTTGCAATCCAAAGGAAAAAGCTATTGGCTATATTTTTTGTTGCCAAGAGAAACATGGAGAAAACAAGTGTCTTCATTAAATGTCTTGAACAGTTTCTGAAGGCAGTTAGTGAACATCATCCACAATTCCAATCCAGCCAGGCATGGTTGTGAGGCCAGTGTTATCAAACCTGTGCCACACAGCAAAAGGGTATGATTAATCGCTTTCCAGGAGAGGATAGGCCCTGAATCTATTATTCAGGTGATAAACATAGAAAACAAAGTAATTACTTCATGTTGGACTTTCCAATGGACTGTGAGGATGCTGTTGGTAATGGACAAGAGTGGGGTGGGGGGCACCGATCCTTGGGCCTTGAAAAAACAGAATGTTTTGAGCATCATTTTGATGAAAGAGCACATCTGAGGATTTCCTAAGCATAGACTTTACCATAAGGAGACAACGGACCCACACTTCTTCAATTCTGAAAATAAACAAACAAAGCAAGCTCATTCATTTACACCGTCAATGGCTGCTTATTCACGACCAAGGTTAATGATGAATTTTCTATCCCATAAACTAATGAAGAATAAAGACCACTCTAGAGAGTTTATAGATAATGTAATATATGAAATGTTCTGTTAGGACTTGAACCTTGTACCCGGAAATTAAAATGTATCATAATGGACCTTCCAGAATGTCCTCAGAAAAGGCTTAAGTTCCCAATTTCCTCTTTTAATGTTCTTCTTTTTAGGGGCATGGTTGTGATGGGCTGTGCCAGGGTCACTACATTCATTTTGATAAGATATCTCTATGGTGGGACTGAGAAAAAAACGAACAGGCTGAGCACGGTGGCTCACGCCTGTCATCCCAGCACTATGGGAGGCTGAGGCAGGCAGATCACTTGAGGTCAGGAGTTTGAGACCAGCCAGGCCAACATGGTGAAACCCCGTCTCTCCCAAAAATACAAAAATTAGCCGGGCATAGTGGTGGGCGCCTATCATCTCAGCTACTCGGGAGGCTGAGGCATGAGAGTCTGGGAGGTGGAGGCTGCAGTGAACCAAGATCGTGTCACTGCACTCCAGCCTGAGCGACAGTGCAAGACTCCATCTCAACAACAACAAAAAAATAGTATGCAATTGACTTGCATAAGGCGCTTCAAATAGGCTCTGTGGATGGAGAAGTGACCTTGAAAAAGTAGGGTGGAATAGGGCTCATGAAGCCCTCATAAAACAAGGGGAAGTTATAACCAGATTGCACAGATGACAGTGGGTAAAGCTTCTGCCCTGGAAATAAACAAAAGGACGAGGCCTTCCTCCCGCTCGTCAGCCCTTAGCATCCAGTGCCCCTGATAACTGACATTTCCATCTCCAGGGAGAGGACAGACTAAGTATGTAAACACTGGACTAAATCAACATTGGACTAGATTCTGTCTCAGGATACTCGAATTTTTGTTCCTTTCCTATTTACATAATCAGATTATCCAGCCCAGATCAAGGAGGCTTTCTTAACTTTGGCAGATCATCCGACAGTCTTAGGAAGTTTCATGTTCCCAGAGGAGGAGACCCCAGCAGTGACATCTGAAAGCCGAGACAGAGAATGGAGGAGGTGCAAGTATGGAGGAGCTGGGTGATAGAAGGTGGTCCACGCTGAAGCAGCAGGAATTACAAAATCCCTAAAGACCAAGAAAGTCAGTTCAGGGCCATTGAAGGATTACACTTGGCTGGAGACTGGTATCAAGTGGAGGAAGCCATAAATTATGAAACAGCGTAAGTAAAAGACACCAGGTGCCCCAAGGGCTTGCTGGCTACGCAAACACATTTCCATTCTCTCTTGGAGCAACAAGGAGCAGTGAAAGATTTTATAAATATGAGTGCTGTGGTCACTATAACACTTTAGGATGTCACTGTGGGCAGTGTGTGTGAATGAATTAGAGGAGGGTCAGTTAGGCCCTGCTGCAGGTGTCCAGGTGAGGATAGTGGGGTCTAGAGAGAATGATAGGAGGGATGGAAAAAGAGGAATTGGGTACATTTGAACGTCATTAAGAAGGACTGCATTGCATTCATTTAAGCTTCCAGGACAGCATGACAATTTTTGAAATGTAAAAGTACACTATATCTTACTATGCTCAGGAGTAAGTATAAAATCAGATTAATACGCAGCTTCCCTTCCACCATGCTGAACTGTTTAGGCTGGGTTCAGCCTTCCTTGGTGGATATAAGGAGTATAAAAGCAATCAAGGTGACTACACCACTCAAGTAACCAGAACAAGTTTATCAAAAGAAAAAAAATTCAGTCGAAAACATTGCTATATCCCAGTCCTGAATGTTGAAGCAATTTGTGAACACTTTTCAGTTGATTTACCCAGACTAGGAACACATCAGCAGGAAAGACAAGTTCACAAGTTTACGTTTCCAAGTTACTCTTCATCATTCAGATTCCAGGAAAATCTCTTTTACTGCAAATCCAACCCGACCCCTTGAGACCATCGATCACCGCAGTGCAAACCTCTCCCCTGACCTTTGCTCACCGTGTTGATTCATACCTAATTAGTAGTCACTTCATTTCCAGGTGACCTTTTGCAACTACCCAAGGGGTTCTGCCTGCCCACTGCACAAATAAAGACCACAACACTGCAGTAAAGAAAGAGTTTCACAGACAGGAGGCTAGCCATGCCACGTGGGAGGTGGAGTTAGCACTCAAGTCAGTCTCATCCAAGACTCCTAAGCAGGAGTTTTTCAAAGACAGTGTGGGGTAAGGGCCGGGGGTTGCTAGGCAATGGGTGCTTGCTGCTGATGTGTTGCGGTAGAGATGAAGTCATAGGAGATCCAAGCGGTCCTCTTGCACTGAATCACTTCCGAGTGGGGTCACAGGAGCGAGACTGGTCCACATGGAGACATGGTGTCAGATATCAAAAAAAAAAAAAGAAAGAAAACCCTGAAAAGATACTATATTTCAAAAGGTCAATCCATAATGGTGGGTTATTGGCCGGAATGACTGACAATGTGTGTCCACACTTTAGCAGACTTCAGATTCCCCTCCTGCCCCAGCTAGATGGCCTTTCATTAGCTTTACAAATGCGGTTGAGTTTTGGGGAAGGGCTACTATCATTTAAACCATTAATATCAGCTAAATGTCTTCCAAAGTCAGCTCAGTCCAAAAGCCCAGGAATAAATCAGAAAAAGCCAAGATGGGCGTGGGTTAGAACAGATCTCTTTCACAGCCGTAATTTTCTCACTGTTATAATTTTTGCAAAGGCACTTTCCCTTTCTTGGTATAAAATCATTGCCAGGAGATGGCCTCCAGATCCAAGCAGACAGAAAAGCTATGAGGGCAGCTCATTCTCACGGGGATCCTTGACTGGTTTTAGCAGGATCCCACCTGCCTGGTTTTCTCATCTCACCTCGTAAGTACTGGGAGAGGCACTCTGCAGCCTTTTTCTCTGTAATTTGTCCCTTTTCCCAGCAGCTTGACTGAAATCCCCGATCTAACACATCCTGTTTTTGTCAGCACTGCCTCGTGTGCTTTCATCCTCTAGAGAAACCAGTTTCCCTCCTAATTGGCCCTACTCACACTGTCCTACCTGTTACATGTGCCTTTCCAAGTTGCTTCTCTGTACAGGAGAAATAACAGCCCACACCCTACTTCTCACCTGTATTCTCCTCTTCAGTGACTCTTCCATCCCCTTCTCCTTTCCAGTCTAGAAGATAAGCCTCTGTCCCCCGTCAGACATAGACTTTTCCATCTCATAAATACATGTCACCAACTGAATATTCTGAGCTAGTTACCCTCTGCTCTGTTCTTTTCTAAGCTAAAAGTATTTCAGTTACATTAAGTTTCCTGGTTCACTCTTTTTGAATCTACACCAAGACCAAACAGGGATTTAAAAAATCATTAACCTGAATGACAATCATCTCGTAAACTCCTTTTTATGAAAGAGGAAATGGAGGCACAGGGAGTCCAGTGACAGGCCCAAAGTCACACAGTGATTCAGTGACAGAGCAACACAGCCAAAGACTCCAATCAGCTCCACAAACTCCAATCTATGTGCTCTGTTGTGGATGGGGAAGCCAACCATCTCAGTTTGTCCAAGACTCAGGGCTTTCCTGGGATGCAGAAGTGTACTGCTACAGCCAGGAAGAGTTCCAGGCAAACTGGAGTGATTTGGCCACCCTGGTTCTGTGCAAACATTGGAGACAAGCTTGTTGTTGCATCCAGGACAGGACAATGGGGTAGCCAAGAGTGTGGACTGCAGAGCCCGACTGCCTGGGTTCAAACTCCAATTTTCTCACCACCTGGCTGGTGACTCAACAAGCTGCTTAGTGTCTCTGGGAACAAATTTCTGCATCGTCAAAAAGGGCCTGACATTCTACTTCAGACTCCCTACAGTTGTGACAATTCAGTGAGCTGACACGGATAAAGCACTGAGAAAGGGCCTGGCACCATGTCAGAATGGGTTCCTTCTCAGCAACGCTTGTGATCACCAGCCAGCGGCCCTGAAACAGCCCAGACACAGGCTCTGAGGTCCCCTCGACAGAGCCAGGCCAGGGGACATAAGTTAGACTCTCCCATTGGACACAAAAGTTAAGGGCATGCCACAAATCTCAGCAATCAAGATAAATACTATTTTAATGAAGTATGTTAAGAAATCAAAATGAATGCAAAAATTCCATGGTGGACAAAATATCAAAAATTTAAATAAAGACAGGGTTCACCAGTGCCATCCTGAGATATTGGAGCCCAAGGCAAAAGGAAAACTGTGTGCCCTTATACATATGCTTTACGGAAATTTTAATAATTTAATGAAGGTTTTATGAAAATACTATTGATAAGGTTGCCTTCATTAAAGCCAAGAAAATAAAATATAGTAAATTTCATTTGGGGTATAAGTAAAATATTTAAAATTAAAACAATGCTGCAACTTTTAATATGCCTGCTTCTCAATTTTAATTTTTTTTCATTTAGTTCAATGTTCCAGAAAAAAATAATCAGGAAAATACACATTAAAATAGGTACACTTTGTGTCTGGCATTTTTCACTTAGCAGAGTGTTGGTAGCAGGTATCGGTGTTTTGTTCCTTTTTGTAGTTAATAATATTCCATTGTGTGGATAGACCACATTGTGCCCACCCATTCATCTGCCGATGGACGTTTGCATTGTTTCCACCTTTTCTCTAGTGTGACTGGTTGATACTATAACATGCACGGTTTGAGTATTCATTTGGGTACCCACGTCTAATTCCATCTACATCAGATATGCAGAATAGGCAAATCCACAGAGAAAGAAAGGAGGCTGGTGGTCCTCGGGGGCTGTGGGCAGGGTGGAAATATGGAGTGACTGCTTCATGGCTGCCGGTTTCCTTTCAGTGTGATGAAAATATTTTGCAGTTACATAGGGCTGTACAACATGGTGAATATACTGAATGCACTCAGATGTTCACTTTAAAATGGGTAACTTTATGATACAACATTTGACCTTAATAACAACTGAGATTGAATTATGTATTGGGGGTGAATATTTTTCCTTCTGCCTGGGACTCCAACACGGCTCATGCTGGCTGCACCATGCAGGGTGCTCTCCATCCTCCCCTCTCGTGGGCTTCTCTCCATGCCCTGAGCTCCAGGTCCAGCCTCATCCCAGGGAGCTTCCAGCCAGTGCCTCAACTATGGGGACCATGGCCAGGAATAGGGTGTGGTGCAGTCCCAGCCAGAGGCTCTTGCTTATGGACAAGGGACCTCTGAAGAGCCAGTCCTTCGGAATGGAAAGACTGCTCCAGGGAAGGAGCTTCAGGCTGAGATGGAGCCGGAAGGAGGAGGAAAGAAGGTGAGTTGGGGCCAGTGACGCGTGGCTGCACACCTGCAAGTCACACGACTCAGGGCCTGTCTCTGGGTCACACTGAGCATGACCACAGCAGACAAGTCCTCATCCTCTTCCTGCTCCGTTCTGCTGCTCCTCATTTGTTCTCCGAGGCAAAGAATAATGAAGATGAATGTAATAATCAGAGAATCCAACATTTCCTGAAAGCTCACTATGGTCAGGACTGTTCTAAGTGACTTATATTTACAGGAACCCTACAAAATGGGTAATATCTTGTTCCTCATTTCACAGATAGAGGGGCTAAGGCTTAGAGAGGGTAAGGAACTTGCCCATTAGCTGCACAGCTAATGAGGACAGGGCTGGGGTTTGAATACCAAATGCTTGTTTCCAGAACCCCCTTTTGCAAGCATACATATCCCCCTTTGTCTGACTTCCTAAACCAAGAACCCAGGAGTCATCCAACACCCTGTAATACAGGAGTTAAGAAATCACTCAGCCAGATAGTAAGGGTATGGGAGTCCTCAGTAAGGCTTTTTTTTTTTTTTTTTTTATGAAAAGCAGCCCCAAATCATTTTTTAACAAACAGCAGCCCGTAAAGTCGAGCTGCAGACACAGACAAGCAAGCTGGGAGCTTGCATGGGTGAATGCCAGCAGGAAGTAGGAGACTAGACATGTTCAAGACAGCGGCTCCATCTTCCCTTCTCTGTCAGCCATGTGTGCAGTAAGGAGCAGACAAGATGGCGCCGATCAACCGGAAAGCCCATTTCCATAATAAGATTGGGGTGTGGCCACCAGCCTTCCCCGAACACTATGTAAACATCATTCCTGATCGAACCAATCTGTGAACCCTATGTCAATCAGACACCTCCTCAAACCTGGCTATAAAATTCGGCTCATTTGCCCCCACCCCATGGTCCTTTCCACTCGGAGACCCCTCTTTCTATAGAGAGAGCTATTTCTCTTTCTCTTCTCTCTGCCTATTAAATCTCCACTCCTAAACTCCTCATGTGTGTCCGTGTCCTCAATTTTCCTGGCACACAACAAGGAACCCAAAGCTGCATACCCCAGACAACATAGCCACTTCACCTGAACTTCCCTCCTGTCCTGTCAGTCACTGTTTTCTTTTCAGTTCCACTGTGCTAGTAGATAGAACTCCACCACACACCCTTTTACAGACATTCCTGCACTATTAGTTGATCTCTACTCATGTTTTACTTTCATTATTTCAACGCCTCATTACTGCGAAAGGGAGATTTCTAAAATATAAATATTCTCCCCAGGATGCAAATACGAAAATGCACCCATTTCCTATTAGCAGCCTTTGGATAAAGCTCCGACTCTGCACACAGCTTCGCAAGGCCAGCAGGTCTGGATTTCCACACTAGCTCCTGTGCTCCAGCCAAGCCAAATCAATGCACGTTTTCTTTCTATGTCTTTGTTTCTCTGAATTCTGCCTCTGCTTCTCCCTTCGACTCCATATTCAGTCCACCTGTTCCTTCCTCTTTGCTGGGCTCACTTCTACCCATTCCTCAATGCTTAGGGCAGCTGTGGGCTCTCAGGAATGACCTGTGATCTAGCAGGGCTGAGTTCCTGCCTTTGTGTTCTCATCTTTATCACAACACTGGTCAAACTGGAGCTGTCATGGCCTCCCCACTGCCTCCATGCCCTTTCTGGGACCACTACCTTAATCCACATTAAGAAAGCACAGGCTGGTGTGGCACGGTGGCTCACGCCTGTAATCCCAGCACTTTGGGAGGCTGAGATGGGTGGATCACCTGAGGTCAGGAGTTCGGGACCATTCTGGCCAACATGATGAAACCCTGTCTCTACTAAAAATACAAAAATTAGTCAAGCATGGTGGCACCTGCCTGTAATCCCAGCTACTCCAGAGGCTGAGGCAAGAGAATTGCTTGAACCTGGGAGGTGGAGGTTGCAGTGAGCTGAGACTGCGCCACTGCACTCCCACTCTGGGCAGCAGCGAGAGACTCCGTTTCAAAGAAAAGGAAGAGGAAGAGGAAGGGAAAGGGAGCATCAACCAAGCTCTTGTTAAGAAAAGAAAGGAAAAGGAAAGAGAAGAAAGTGCATCACCCAAGCTCTTGTTCCAGGAGGTATGGCTAGAGCTGCCCCCGCTGAATAATATTCAATATTTCTTGCCATCATGGTTGACTCAGTGTGTAGGGATGGACTAAGCCAAGCTGGACTTTATTATCATCACTATTAATATTGTTGGAACAAGTGAAACCGCCTTTGCAAAATTATAACTGAGACAGCAAGAGATCTAGCTTCACTGACTCCATCTTTCTTCTAACCTCCAAGCTGTCCTTGTTCCTTCCTGGGCGCAGGGTGAACTAACTTTGGGAAGAACGTTGTTTGTAGTTTACAGTTTAAAACAACGATGATAACAGCCCTTTCCCAAAACAAACCTCCTTCTTGCTTGGGAACCAGACTGCCTTTGTAGAACTGAGAAATTAGCCACAAGATTAGAAATTATAGTGTAGGAGTCATGCAGCTGGAGACTGCAAGATTCTGACTCCCTAAACTGCTCCCAAGATCAGTGCTGTGATATTTTGCAGACCCTGCCCTTGATGGACCAGCTGGCACCCCCCAGATCGATCAACTGACTCATCTGATCTTGTGGCCCCCACCCAGGAACTGACTCAGTGCAAGAGGATAACTTCCATTTCCCATGGTTTCATCTCCTACATAACCCATCCGCACTCCTGGCTCACTGGCTTCCCCCCACCCACCAAGTAGTTCTTAAAAACTCTGATCCCCGAATGCTTGAGGAGACTGATTTGAGTAACAGTAAAACTCTAGGCTCCTGCACAGCTGGTTCTGCATGAATTACTCTTTCTCCATTGCAATCCCCTCACTTTCATAAATAGGCTCTGCCTAGGCAGAAAGTAAGGTGAATGCATTGGGCGGTCACACAGGCAGCTCTCTTTATCCTCAGTTGCTCTCTTTATCCTGGTATTGCTAAGACATTGGCAGTCTGGGGTCGATGCGCCCCTTTTTGGAGAAGATTTGCCCAAAGGTGAGACCAATACAGATTAAAGCAGAGATAAAAGGCAGAGACAAAGATGTCACAGCCTGATAGCATTATTTGAGTCAACGTTGGAACACATGAAGATTCTCAGTAGCATGAATCACCCCGTCGCAATGACCATGACTTGCAATAAAGAAATGCTGACAAATTTTGTATTTGTATTGTTGGGTTTGGGATCTGTGTCCTTTTAAACTGAGAGTTTCTTCTAAACGCAACCTTTAGCAGGGAAACACTAGGCAATATGAGCTTGGCTAAACTTGCTGAATGAGCAGATCATACATTTGTGACGCACTCTTCGTCTCTTCATTTTTCATGAAATCAGCCTTGCTCTTTTAGGATAATTAGTGTCCTGTGAATGTAAATGAATGGATCTGTAAGTCAGATCTAGCCTTTTTTTTTTTTTTTTTTTTTTTAAAGG
>NW_016804704.1:1015829-1092841 GCF_001698545.2 Rhinopithecus bieti
TTTTAAAGGAACCCTCCTGGAAAGCAGGGGTGGAGTCTCACTCCCTTCTGACCTAGATTTCATGAGCCACGTGGAGGAAAGCTTCAGTCGCAGGAGAAGACTTGGGATTCTCCACCTGGGAGGTGCTCCCAGGGCAATGAAGAAAAGCATAGGGCGATTTTCCCCAAAATTTATCTGATGTATAAGTGGCAAGTAGCTTGATTCTGTGCATTTGTCTTTATAAGATGTCCCTTGATCAATGGTCAATATCCACCATCGTGAGCAACATAGAGTCTTTGAAACAACTGGGTACATACTTTGGACTGAATCTTGGGTATTGGTGTCAGCTGGTTAACTGTTCTTTTCCAAGGCCTCATATATCAGCAGGATGACGGAGCTGTGCCCACTGAAGAAGCGATTTGGGAAAACAGACCTAAGTCATTGTATTAGTCTGTTCTCACACTGCTGATAAAGACATACCCGAGACTGGGTAATTTATAAAGAAAAAGAGGTTTAACGAACTTCATGTGGCTGGGGAGGCCTCACAATCACGGCCGAAAGCAAAAAGCACATCTTACATGGTGGGAGCAAGAGAGAGAATGAGATCAAAGTGAAAGGGGTTTCCCTTTATCAAACCATCAGATCTGCTGAGACTCCTTCACTACCACAAGAACAGTATGGGGAAAACCGCCCCCATGACTCAATTGTCTCCCCCCGGCTCCCTCCCACAACATGTGGGAATTATGGGAGCCACAATTCAAGATGAGATTTGGATGGGGTCACAGTCAAACCATATCGGTCACCCTATTAAAAAGAAAAACATACCTGCGTGGTACCGAGAGAATGATTTGTAATTTCTAAACAACATACATCCCTCATTATGTTGTGGATATTCTAGATGTTGAAAGTACAGTGCATAAATGTGATTATTTTTCATTACAGTGCATAATCTAGTGACTTGGTACTGAAATTATAACTTCCTAGAGGTAACATGAAGTCTGCTGACTTCAGGGCAGCCATGCGGATGACACAGGCAGTGCTTCTGCCCCACAGCATTGGCTGCCATGGCAACTGCCCTGCTCACCCTCCTGGGCTTAGAGGAGGAAGCATCACACCAGCACCAGCCCTCACTTTCATCATGCTATAGGGTTTGACAAGGCGGTTCCATTCCCTTATGTTGCTCTCTTCCAAAAGGAGCCTGTGGACCTGTGTGGTGTGGCCATCCATTGGCAAATGGGGAAACTGAGGCTTTGAGGAGTAGAGCACAGGCACAGGGTCACAGAGCTGGGAACAGAAGATGCCAAGGATGTCACTGGATCTTCTCACCACACATTTCTTCCTTTCTTCTTGTTACCAGCCCACCCCTTGCGGCGCGATCTCAGCTCACTGCAAGCTCCGCCTCCCGGGTTCACGCCACTCTCCTGCCTCAACCTCCCGAGTAGCTGGGACTACAGGCGCCCGCCACCTCGCCCGGCTAGTTTTTTGTATTTTTTAGTAGAGACGGGGTTTCACCGTGTTAGCCAGGATGGTCTCGATCTCCTGACCTCGTGATCCGCCTGCCTCGGCCTCCCAAAGTGCTGGGATTACAGGCTTGAGCCACCGCGCCCAGCCCCTCATTTCTTATTCTACCATGGAGTTGCCACTGGTTGATCAGGGAATCTTCATGTTGGAAGAAAGATGTGCAACATTTTCCTCCTAGTTGCGTTATTTTCTTACAAAACCATGGATGGGTAACAAACCCAACAGGCACGTAGGCCTTAAACAGTATGGGGATGAATCACATCTCAACACTTTACCAGAGAATCTTCTGCTTCCCTGATGAACGAAATCTCACCGAGTTCTTTCAGAAAGTTGTTTTAAGGTTTTTGCACTGACGTTGAAGAGAAGCATGATCTGAAGAGGGTGACTGTTGGTCAGGGGCTCCATTGTGCAGATTCTGAAATGAGGTCTACGAAGTAGCGGAAGTGAGTCTTGATTTAGTAACGTAAAGGGAAATTTTTACAGTCTTCTTTGGTGGATATTTTTCATCAAAATTTGAGAGGCAGCAGCCGGGTGTGGTGGTTCATGTCTGTAATCCCAGCACTTTGAGAGGCCGAGGTGGGTGGATCACTTGAGGACAGGAGTTTGAGACCATTCTGACCATCCTGGGTTTGAGACCATCCTGACCATCAAGTGGGTGGATCACTTAAGGAAAGGAGTTTGAGACCATCCTGATGGGGTTTAGTAGAAACCCCGTCTCTACTAAAAATACAAAAGTTACCTGGGCAAGGTGGTGTGTGCCTGTAATCCCAGCTACTCGGGAGACTAAAGCAGGAGAATTGCTTGAACCCAGGAGGTGGAGGTTGCAGTGAGCTGAGATGGCGCCATTGCACTCCAGCCTGGGCGACAGAGCGAGACTCTGTTTAAAAAAAAACTTTTTTTTGAGAGGCAGGAATGCAGTATATGTGTGTTTTTCTGAATTAAAGTTTTCGACCTCCAATAGAACAATTCAAAGCCAGCAAAGTTTTAAAAGCCGAGAGGCACTTCTTTGTAAATCATGTCAGGTTTACAGATACATTAATATTTATTTTGCAAAATAAAAAGAAATCTTGGAAGTTAATATTGAAAACAGTTTTGCAGTTCTTGAGGCAGTATTCTATTTACGACAATTCAGCTTATTAAAAAGGTGAGACGCGTGTTCATTAAAATGCGAAACAAAACAAAAAGCTACAAAATGAAGAAGGTGGGGCCGGGCGCGGCGGCTCAGCCTGTGATTCCAGCACTCTGGGAGGCCGAGGCGGGCAGATCATGAGGTCAGGAGTTCGAGATCAGCCTGGCCAACATAGTGAAACCCCGTCTTTCCTAAAAATACAAAAACAATCAGCTGGGCATAGTGGTGGGTGCCTGTCATCCCAGCTACTAGGGAGGCTGAGGCAGGAGAATCACTTGAACATGGGAGGTGGAGGTTGCAGTGAGCCGAGATGGCATCACTGCACTCCAGCCCGGGCAACAGAATGAAACTCTGTCTCAAAAAAATAAACGAATAAATAAATTACATTAAATTAAATTGAAGAAGAGGGTAGGCTTCAGAACGAGACTTTTCTGTACTCACGTCTGACTCTGCCTCTCACCTGAATTTTTTTCTTGAGAAACAACTGATACGCCAAGCCTCTATTTTTATAATGCGAAAATGGGGATGGCAGTGCTATGGTTAGCATGACACGAAAAAGAAAGAATGCATGAAGGAGGGACTGAGGCAGATGCTGTAATGAGTTTCATGTCAGTCAGGACGTTCCAGAGAAACAGAATCTCTCTTATCCCCTAAGTCGGGGTAGGGTTACTTCCAGGATTGTCAACAGTTTAGCTCAGCTCAGCCAGGCTCCAGGGGGGACCCTCAGAGGGTCCTAAAAGAAAGGTGTTTGGAGTGAAAGGATCAACAAAATGCAGAAAGGAGACGGGGATGGGATGAGACCCAGGAAGGCCTGCCGAGGGTGCTCCCTGCCCGATTTCTCTATGAGTAAGTCCTCCCCTGCCTCCACAGATTATGCGCTTCTGGGCCAATGCGCAGAACAACCTGTCCCAGCTCCCAAAGGGCCTGTGCCGCTGAGGCACATGTGGGAGAACCTGCTTCAAATTGGTTATGGCAGCAGTTACTGTGTGAGGGGTCCCAGTTCCCCTGGAAATGGTCGGAAGGGAACTCAGACAGGAGAGTGAACGATCCTGGTGCCCTCCATAGCCAGGGCCTAGGGCCTGTCCACTCTCAGCACCTGTGCTGGAAAAGGCTACACCTTCCTTCTCTGCCTGATGCATGCAGGACACCTGCACCCTACCTGATCAGATCAGCTTCTAACACCAGCCTCTTTGCAGGGCAGGGAGGCAGGGAGGCCAGGTCAGTTTCTTGTTCTCTCCAGGCAGATGGAAACCCTAAGGCCCAGAAGAACCAGAAATGTGCTTGAAAACACGAACCCTGCATATTCATTCAAGTTTAGACCATGCAGTAATTTAAGGACCACATAAAGCCAGTAAAAGCACAAATTCTACCTGGATATGGAAAAAAGTATGAAGGTCAAAGAGTTATCAGATTGTCAAAGCATGGTGTGCATAGCACTGGGAGAGGAGAGATGATTTTAGGGAGCATGAATAAGCATTTGCTTTTTATTTTCCATCACTTGATTGTGAATATTAAAAAAAGAAGAGTTGAAATAATTGTAGCATGAACATCCATGTATCTACCACCAAGTTCTACATCCATGTATCTACCACCAAGTTTCTATGACTGCTTATAGCTTGTTCTATTTGCTTTTAAGCTTTTTTTGATTTTAATAGTTAGCTATATTCTAATCGCACGCCAGGGGAAAGTTGAATTAGCACATGAAATGCATCATTTCATGGATATTTTGGCTGAGGACAAACCAAGAGTAAATGTTTAATTAAAGAAGACAAGTCAATTAAATAAAATCTACTAAATGATAGAGCGGCTGGAACCCACAGAGGCAAAGCTGTGAGGGTGGCCCCTGAATGACTGTAACTAGAGGAACAGAATCTCAACCAATGAAGCACCTTAAATAGGAAGCATTTTGCCAATGGCTATAGCTCTTGTTGTTGTTTCGTATCTACAGTCTATGCACAGCTATGGCTGATGATGAGTATGCTTCCAGTACATTGCAGAAAACATAAAATAGCTTACTTACAAGTACAGGAGGCTTTTCTCAGTAGCGTCTTTCTTTACCTGCGCAGGTGAACTGCAGGACGTGGCACGTGCAGACACACAGAAGTGCTCATTTGGAAGCAGAGCACCCAGAAGCCTGCCTGTCCTCGTCATGCCCTTGGGAGGTCCAGGTCTGTCTCCCAAAGGGCAGGAACTCAGACACCTGTTCTAATGTAAACAGGGAATCCAAGAACTTGAGTGGAATTGAGTCCAGTGACTCTGCAGAGGCAGCCGGACAGGGCTTCAGCTCAGGAGCAGGGGCTGTGGCTTGTTCATGAGGCTGGGAAGGGGCTTCTTGGATCAGCCTCTTTACGGGGCAGCTGCAAAGTGCTTTCCTCCCCAGCTGCCCCTCATCCCATCAAGGGGAATGGTGCTGACCATTTTTCCTACTCTGTATCGTCTCATGGAAACAACGTAAATCCATAGCGTAGAAGTCAGCAAAAGGATCTGTGGAGCGAAGAGCATATTACAGCATGATATCTTCATAACTGGAGGAAATCAGTAAATGACCAATTACATATTAACAGAGGACATCCAAATGCACCGAGAAATTTCTCTCGTCGAGATAGATTGCCCGTGATCATGAGGTCGCTATCCAACAGCCGCTCATTCAATTCATTCACCTATTTGTTTATTGACTATGCTGATAGAACCTAATGTGTTCTCATTTGTTTTTCCTTAAGCTGCATAGTAAGATACGTACAAATATACATAAGCTTAAGATAGGGAAAAAAAAAGACAGGAAAAAGATGAGAAAAAAGTAAACAATTATATAAAATGCCATTATATATTCAATCAGCAAACCTTAAGCAACCAAACTCGGGTGGGTGGCTGGATGAGGCTTAAACTTGGCACTTGATAAATTCTACAAATCCTGTCAGAAGAATCTCCTGCTGTAGCAAATGGGTAGCAAAGTTTTTCTGTTCTGTGTGTATGTGTGTGTGCGCGTGCACACACACGTACATGAATGTCTGTGTATGTCTTTCTCTCTCTTTCCTCTTTTTTTTTTTTTTATTTTTTTTAAGATAGAGTCTTGCTGTGGCCCAGGCTGGAGTGCAGTGGTGCCATCTCAGCTCACTGCAAGCTCCACCTCCTGGGTTCAGCCATTCTCCTGCCTCAGCCTCCCGAGTAGCTGGGACTAGAGGTGCCCACCACCATGCCCGGCTAATTTTTTATTTTTTTGTATTTTTTTAGTAGAGACGGGGTTTCACTGTGTTAGCCAGGATGGTCTCGATCTCCTGACCTCTTGATCCGCCCACCTCGGACTCCGAAGGTGCTGGGATTACAGGCGTCGGCCACCACACCTAACCTCTTTCCTCGCTTTATGTTTCTCTTGATCTTACTATTCAACTAGAGAGACAAGACAAAAAAAGACAGAAACCGTTAAAATGATTGCTGGATAATGTTAAAAAAATGAATCGAGACACAATACAAATGTAATGACTGTATTTGAGCAAACAGTGTTTGAGAAGTGGTCTGGAAGCACCACCGAGAAAACGCAAAGGTTAGCCTTTTACAGAACAAATACAGAAGTAAAGCAAATACAATGTTGGGTTGGTTACAGTTATCCCGTCGCCTTTAGTTGGTTTATCCCAGTGGAGAGTCCCCAGTTATCTGAGCTTATTGGCTGCTTCTGATTGAACTTAATTCTGTTTTTCTTTGGTATAGGGGTTTAACTTGAGAAATAGCTCAAGTTAAGTTCTACTTATGTTTGCAAATCAAGCAAAACTAAGGAGTTGTCTGAGCCCTGACTGGCTTGTCAGGCCAGGTCTTTGCTTTAATTCACTTCACCAACAGTACCTTAGGCACTGTGTAGCCCCTTCATGCTAGAGAAGTCAGGGCCAGAGACCCTGCGTGTTATGTGAAGGTAAAAGGAAGGGCCTCAGAGGACGGGGGTGGGAGCACTGTATTGCTGGTGGATTGGAGAAATTTGGTTTAAACCCACATCTACCACCCATTTCCCATGTGACCCTAGACAGGTTATTTAGACTTTCTTCTTCTTTTTTTTTTTTTTTTTTTTTGAGATGGAGTCTCGCTCTGTCTCCAGGCTGTAGTGCATCTCAGCTCACTGCAATCTCTGCTTCCCAGGTTCAAGTGATTCCCCTGCCTCAGCCTCCCAAGTAGCTGGTACTACAGGCATATGCCATCATGCCCAGCTAATTATTTGTATTTTAGTAGAGATGGGGTTTCACCATGTTGGCCAGGATGGTCTTGATCTCCTGACCTTGTGATCTGCTCTCCTCGGCCTCCCAAAGTGCTGGAATTGCAGGCATGAGGCACCGCGCCCGGCCAGTTATTTAGACTTTCTAAGCTCTAGGGGTCTTGGGAATCATATCAGATTATCCTTTGAGATGACTCATCTGCATAACCAATATTTCCCATTTAACCTCTGTGCAACCATTGTTTTTACTGCCTGGTATCCTTTACCTTACTTTCAGAAAAACACCTCAATTTCCACTGGGGAATCCCCACCTCCTCCTGATCCCAGGAAAGAGCCATGTGACCCAGCCCTAACTCGGCAAGGGCATGGCTATTCTCTTCCATGATGAAACATTCAGGGAGAGGAACATGACCGAATTAGGCCACTGAGACCCAGTGAGACCTTTTCTTGAACTTCTGGGATGATGAATAAGGGCTGGAGTTTGTCCTGCCTGCCTGTAGCCACAAGAATATTGAGACTGAAACCAGTAGAAAGAAGGAGGAAGGAAAATCTGGAAGCAAATGAAGTCCCAATATTAGGGTTTGAGCCTGAATCCAGTCCTACCTAAAACCCACCCTACCCCTGATTTCTCAGCTCACATGGGCGGTATTGTTAAGCTTGAGTTGGATTTCTGTTGCTTGCAACCCAAACATTCCTAAATTGTTCTACTCAAGACAATATGTCAGGTGCTGGGGCTACTGTCACAGGCACTATCCCCATCTTCAAGGACATTACAGTTTCTCAGAGAAGATGAGAAGTAAATAAATGTATTATTTTTATTTAATTGAAACTGTGCTTGGCCATAAAGGGGAATTATAAGCCCTGTGAGTATGTATAAAACAGACTCTGTAATGACTTATAGGATGGAGTGAATGGAAGTTACCAGGCTCAGCCCCAATCCGGAATCAGGGCTCTGAGAGCTGCAATTGTCATGACGCCCCCACTCCACTAAACCACCTTTCAAGCGTCTGGCACAGAGGACTGGAGGGAAGATGGGACTGAGCCTTGCAGAAACAGTTGACTGTGATACATAATGATCAGGAACTGAAAACACATCTGAACGCTCCAGCCCAGACATCTTCCTTGAGTTCCAAACTTATCTTTCTAACCACTTATTGACCTTCTCTATGGAGCTGTCTAACAAACATCTCAAATACAACTTGTCCCGAGCCGAAGCCTTTGCTCTCCACCCCACAACCTCTTTCTCCCCAGACTTCTCCATCCCAGCAAATGCATCTGCACTCTGCCTATTGTTTAGGTAAAAAACCATGGACTCCTCCTCTATTCCCCTCTTCTTATATCCCTCACATTGATCTATCAGTGTATTCTTTGGTGTCCACCTCCAATGCCAACCAGAACCCGGACATGGCCACTTCTTACCATCTCTATTGAGGACTAAGCTCTGATTATTTTTATCTTGCCCAGTTCCTATCTAAGGAGTCTTGGGAGTCATGCCCTACAAACCATAAATTCTCATCAGATGGTTTTCATTTAACCCTATATATCATGACTTACTTTCCAACCCAACTCTGGCATAACCTATGAGACAAGGAAGAAAATCAAAGTAGTTAACCCCAAAATATATTTCCTTGCCATACCTTGAAATTGCCCTGAAAAGTCTCTTGGGAAAAAATCCACATTCTACAGAGAATTCCCTTTCCCTTTTGTTTTCCATCCTGCCTTTTCAGAACCAGGAGATAGTCAAGAAAGAGCCAGGCATCCTTTTAAGATAAGAAACGTTTTATAACCTGCTCTCGCTCTGAAGTCAGCTATCTGAGAGCTTCCTCTGCACAATAAAACTTGGCCTCCCCAGTCTTTTATCTTAACCTGAACATTCCTTTCTATCAATCCCAGGTCTTTAGACATACTCAACCAATTGTTAATCAGAAAATGTTTAAATTTACCTATAGCCTGGAAGCCCCCAATTTGAGTTGCCCCCTCTTTCTGAATGAAACCAATGTATTTGATTGATGTCTTATGCCACCTTAAAATATATAAAGCCAAGCTTTGCCCCAGCCACCTTGGGTACATGTTCTTGGGACCTCCTGAGAGCTGTATGAGGGACCATGGTCACTCATATTTGGCTCAGAATAAATCTCTTAAAATATTTTACAGAGTTTGACTCTTTTCATCAACACCATGATCCCATTTCACTTCCCCGGCACGGCTCACCTGGATTATTACACTTTTAGTGACCTGCTTATCTCAGCACTCCAGTTTACCTAACTGCTCCCATCCACTCCTTCCTCTGTTCTCCACACAGCGGCCAGAGAACAGCATGCCTTCTCAAATGCATGTTAGAGCTCATGTGACCCCAGACAGCCTCCCATGTGACTCTATTCTGGTTGACTCAAAACTCATCAGTGCTGACACTCAGAATATAAAGCAATTCCCTTAATGCAACCACGAGCCCCCCTGCATCCTGCCCCTGTTGGCTTCTCTGGACTCACCTTCTTCTGCAGACCCCACTGGCAGCCTTTGAACCTGACACACATACCCTTGGTGTTCTGCATGTAATCCCCTCTGCTTGCAACACTGTTCCACTTGCAGGCACTTCTTCACATCCTCTCTGCTCACAGGCCGCCTGGTCACACAGAACTCCCGCCCTTCCATTCCCAAGGCCACCCTCATTCCTTGCTGTCTCCTTACCCAGCTTTATTCTTCTTAATACTCATCACCACTTGCCAGACTCTTTGTTTCTTCACTCATTCTTCGTCTGCATTCCTTGGAAGAATCCTAGCTCCTCAAGAGGAGGAACTTCTCTCTGCTGTGTTCACCACTGCAGCCTCGGGACCTAGGACAGTGTCTGACACAAAGTAGTCTCGATAAATGCTTGCTGAATGGGTCAAATCGGGGCTCCTGTGGGCTCAGTGGCTTGAGCTGGGTCACAAGGTCAAAGGGAGTGAGCCTGGTTCAAAAAAAGAACAGAATTGTCCTCCTGGTCTGAAGCATCTTTGTACCAGTCTCACTCATCTCACCCTTGGACCATAGAACAGATGCTGACTGCTCCCTGCATCCACTCTGTCTTTTTTTCATCTTCTAATAGAAATGAATTCATATTCTGTGTTGTCATGTGTTACTTACAAATTACATTGCTACATTTTATAAAGTTTCCAGTTTTCCCTATATCTTACAAAATGATTGAGGAAAAAATAAAACTTGATCTGTTTAGATTGACTACAGGAATCTTTGATTGCCTAAAACAACAATATAGCAATTTCTGCATCTGCTTTTGTCTTCCTCCTGTCATACTCATACAGCAACCACAGTGAGCTTTCCAAAATGCAAATATAGCCACCTCATCCCCTGCCTGAACCCCTTGGATGGCCTCACCTTTTTCTCAGAAACACCGAGCAGTCTCAGAACCTTAAATTTTGTGCCTAAATGAAGCCCAATCTTCTACAGCATCTTACAGGGCACTGCAGGGTCCTGAACCTTCATGTCATATCTACTGTGGCAGGTGGAACTTTCAAGTGGCCCTGTGACCTCCACCCCTGGATGTCACTCCCATAATCATGTTATATTATTTGGCAAAAAGAATTTTGCTTCCTAGCACTTTGGGTGGCTGAGGCAAGTGGATCGTCTGAGGTCAGGAGTTCAAGATCAGCCTGGCCAACATGATGAAATCCCATCTCTACTAAAAATACAAAAATTAGCCAGGCATGGTGGCTTGCACCTGTAATCCCAGCTACGTGGGAGGCTGAAGCAGGAGAATCACTGGAACCTAGGAGGCAGAGTTTACAGTGAGCCGAGATTGTGCCATTGCACTGAAGCCTGGGTGACGGAGCGAGACTCTGTTGCACTCCACTCATTGTGCTCCAGCCTGGGCAAGAAGCAAGACTCCATCTCAAAAAAAAAAAAATTGCTGATGCAATTGAGGATACTAATCAGTGACCTTACATAGGGAGATTATCCAGGTGGGTCTAAGCAAATCACAGAAGCTCTTTAAAATCCAAGAGTTTTCTCCAGCTGGAGAAAGGGGAAGTCAGAATCAAAGCAGAAGAAAGATTGAACGTGTTGTTCCAGCTTTGACAATGCAGAGGACCTCCTGGTAAGGAGTGTAGGTGGCCTTTAGAGGAGGAGAATGACCCCTGGCTGATAGCCATCTGAGAAACAAGGAAGATCTCAATTATACAGTTGCAAGAAACAATTGTTTCAATCACTAAATGAGCCTGGAAGCAGATCCTCCTACCGGAGCCTCCAGGTAAGACACCACTCTGGTGGGTGCCTTGATTTGGGTCTTGTGAGACCTCAGCAGAGAACCCAGTGGAACATGAGCCTGTGCAACTGGGACATGATAACTGGGTGTTGTTTTAAGCTGCTAAGAGTGTGTGTGTGTGTGTGTGTGTGTGTGTGTCTGTGTTGTTATGCAGCAATATGAAACTAATTTCCCTCTGATAGATGTTCTCTCCTCTCCTCCTTGCCTGGTTACCTACCTCTCACCACTCAGACCCCAGTTTAACCTTCACTTCCTCAGAGAAATCTCCTGCCTCCTTGTATGGATCCAGCTCCCTGGACCTCCATCCATGTCCGCTTCCCTCCTTGCCACGGTCACCATGTCGTGTGTGTGTGTGCAATTGTTTAGCTCAGTTTCATGTCAAACCACTTCCCCTTCTCACATCGCCTGGAGCAACTCCTTAGGTGGGAGTTGGCCTGGGATAAGAAATCTCTTGTCTTTCTGGATGCTCATCTATTGTTGTGGGAGGGCTTCTGTCAAGAACATGGTTGGGAAGACTCATTATTCTATTTTAATCCATTTTATCTTGATTCCCTGGGAGTGCTTATGAAATGGCTACATTATGTGGGCTATATGTCCCGGGGTTCATTCTTGCGCTGAGAAAGAATTCAGGACAAGGATACGTGTGGATGTGTTAAGGAGTGGAAAGTTTAATAGAAGAAAGGAGAGACGAGAGCATCTTCTTGAGAGAGAGAGAGAGAGAGAGAGAGAGAGACATGTGAGAAGTGGGGAGGCAGCCGACAGCAGCAGATTTTATAGGAAGGCTGGAGAAGTTGGTGTCTGATTTACATAGGACTCAAGGATTGCTTGGATCAGGTATGATGTTTACATAGTGCATGGGGAAGGCTGGTTGCCCCACCCTAATCTTATTACGCTAACGGGCTTTCTAGTTGATGGGTGCCATCTTGTCTGCTTCTTACTGTAGATGTGGCTGACAAAGAGAAGGGAAAATGGAGCCGCCATCTTGAACGTGATTGGCACTACTGCCGGTACCTACATCTGCAGCTTGGTTTTCCAGGTTGCTCTTTGTTAGAAAGGAAAGTAATTTGGGGCTGCTTTTCATTAAAAAGAAGAGCCTTACCGAGGACCCCTATACCCTTACTATCTACCTAAGTAACTTCTTCTTAACTCCTGTGTCACGTAGAGAAATGACTGCAGGTGCAGTTAGAAAACTCAGCCTACATGGAGGCAAGGGGAAACTCAAGTGTGTAAACCAC
The DNA here is from genome assembly GCF_001698545.2 of Rhinopithecus bieti. Taxonomy (NCBI): domain Eukaryota; kingdom Metazoa; phylum Chordata; class Mammalia; order Primates; family Cercopithecidae; genus Rhinopithecus; species Rhinopithecus bieti. Next base: position 1,028,150 of record NW_016804704.1, read on the forward strand.
ATAGCACACAAGTCCGTTACTACATTTCACCTTGGATTTCTGCTAAGTGAACATTATGCTTTTCCTAAAGTACCTTGGGCACCACCCAGGGCCCATCACTTTCTGGTTGACTTGTGGTTTTAGTCTTGTCTAAATTCCCAATGCTCATTTTACTTGCTATCGCATCCTGACCATTGTGATCGTGCATTTGTACAGCACATTGTTGAGTTTGTTTCATCAAAGGGCTAAATAACTTTGATGTTGAATTCTAAAAAGTATTTATAGGACAGGCATGGTGGCTCACACTTGTAATCCCATCACTCTAGGAGGCCGAGGTCTGTTGAGGCCAGGAGTTCAAGACCAGCCTGGCCAACATGGTCAAACCCTGTCTCTACCAAAAATACAAAAATCAGCAGGGCCTGGTGGCAGGTGCCTGTAATCCCAGCTACTTGGGAGGCTGAGGCACAAAAATTGCTTGAACCCAGGAGGTGGAGGTTGCAGTGAGCTGAGATCGTGCCACTGCACTCCAGCCAGGGCAACAGAGCAAGTCTCTGTCTCAAAAAACAAACAAACAAAAGTATTTGTGGAAAATAGAGAAAATTTTCTTGTGTGTGGCCAAATTGCAATATCATTTCCAGGCTGTCACAGCAAAGCCTGAGTTACCTAGAAATGTAAATAAGCCCAGAGACAAATATCACCCCAAACTGAACCATGATCATTATCATTTTTAGAAGTTAACTGGGCCTGGTGTGGTGGCTCACATCTATAATCCCAGCACTTTGGGAAGCTGAGGCGGGCGGATCACCTGAGGGCAGACGTTCATGACCAGCCTGGCCAACATGGCAAAACCCCATCTCTACTAAAATGTAAAAATTAGCTGGGCTTGTTGGCAGGCACCTGTAATCCCAGCTACTCGGGAGACTGAGGCAGGAAAATCACTTGAACCCGGGAGGCGGAGGTTTCAGCGAGCCGAGATGGCACCACTGGACTCTAGCCTGGGCTACAGAACAAGACTCAGTCTCAAAAACAAAAAAAAAAGGAAGTTAACTGAGCCTTGGGCAGCTTAGTCTGCATTTTACAACATACACCGGCAGGTGGAAGTCCCAACATCCTGCAGTTGCTCCATCCATAATCTACAAAACAGCTCTCCCAAGACAATCAAAGACAAGCCAGTGTGGATTTACGAAAGCTCAGGGAAGGCCTTATTGTAGAACGATTGGTGTGTTGTGGTGTTGGCGGTACTATTGCATCTCTGTGTTCAAATCCAGCCTTTGACTCCACTAGCTGTGAAATCTTGTTAAATTACTGTGAAGTCTCTGCAGGTTGATGTCCTTACTGGTAAAACGTAGGTGATAATTAAACCTACCTCACTGGGTTGAGGGAATTAAATGAGAGAGTCTTCATAAATGATTAGAGAATTGCCTTGCACATAGCACTCAGCAAATTACAGTAACAGTGTATTACTTCGTTTGTATAGTGCTATAAAGATACTGTGCTTGAGACTGGGTAATTTATAAAGGAAAGAAGTTTAATTGACTCAGTTCCAGATGACTGGGGAGGGCTCAGGAAACTTATAATCACGGCAGAAGGTGAAGGGGAAGCAGGCACCTTCTTCACAAGGTGGCAAAAAAAGAGAGCAAGAGCAGGGAAACCATCACTTATAAAACCATCAGATCTTGTGAGAACTCACTCACTATCACGAGAACAGCATGGGGAAAACCACCACCATGCTCCAATCACCTCCTATCAGTTCTCTCCCTTCAAGTGTGAGGATTATGGGGATTACAGTTCAAGATGAGATTTGGGTAGGGACACAGCCAAATCATATCACACAGTAAATATTACTATTTTCATAGTGTAACCGTTTTTTCCAAAGCTTTAGTAAAACCACATGGCCTTTATCACAGATACAGACTTGCACTGTCGAGGAAATTCTTTACCCAAAATTATTCTTTTCCCCTTTGGTCTTAGCCTTAAGTGATCGATTTCTTGTGTAAATTCTAGTAGTTCCTTGACATTCACCATACTGGTTATCAACAGTTAGCTTTCTCTAATGCACTTGCCTACATATTTTTGTAGCCTATTGAACTTAGGATGGTATTTATTTCTTTGTTTGCTTTTAGCATTGCATGGCTGCTGGAACAGCCATTTGGTTGCCATTTTTTACTTTACTGTGACAAAGTACCATAAACTGGGTGATTTAAAACAGCAAAACTTGGCCTGGCGCATAGTTCACGCCTGTAATCCTGGCACTTTGGGATGCCAAGGCGGATGGATCATGAAGTCAGGAGATGAAGACCATCCTGGCCAACATGGTGAAACCCCTCTCTACTAAAAATACAAAAATTAGTTGGGCATGGTGATGTGCGCCTATAGTCCCAGCTACTCGGGAGGCTGAGGCAGGAGAATTGCTTGAACCCATGGGGCAGAGGCTGCAGTGAGCCGAGATCGCCCCACTGTACTTCAGCCTGGGCGACAGAGCAAGACTCCCTCTCAAAACAACAAAACAACAACAAAAAACACCAACAAAACGAAAAACAGAACTTTGTCACAAAGACAGGAGGCCAGAATTTCAAAGTCAAGGTGCTGGCAGGGTTGGTTCCTCCTGAGATCTCAGAGGGAGAATCTGCTCCATGTTTCTCTCTGAGCTTTTGGTGTTGCTGGAAACCCTTGGCTTTCCTGGGATTTCCTTTGCATCTGCGTATCTACTTGTATCTCTCCACCCTGTCTGTGTTCCCGTGGTCATCTTCTCTCTGTGTCTCCATGTGTCATCTTGTCTTTTGATAAGGACACTATCACTGGATTTAGGGCTCACCCTACTCCAGTATGACCTTCTCTTAACACAGCTTCAAAGACCCCTGTTTCTAAATAAGGTCACATTCTGAGGTTCTGTGTAGGCATGAGTTGTTGGGGGGTGCTATACAACCTTCTCTAGGCACCAGTGGTCTTGATCTGGCAATGCTGTGATCCAGGCCTGAGCTTTTAAGCAGACCGCTCTCCGGGTAAGGAAAGCAATGTTTCTATTATTGCCTGAGTAACTTTTCTCTTAATTAAAGCCAAGCTCACTTATAAGTGATGGTGGTGGAGGATAAAATCCATTGACAAGATAAACTAGTTGATAAACTTCAACTAGGTCCTTCAGAGGCTTTTTTCCATGTGTTTAAAACTGAAAGCCGATTGCAATGTCAGCTGTAATTACCCAAGCCCATTACACAGCCACAGGCAGGTGGCACTTAAAGAAATTGTGCAGATGCTGAAACCGGTCTCTGAGAGCCCTCCACATAGCCCCAATCTGAGCTCAGTTGAAAACACATCTTAAAATAGATCAAAACCAAATCTCCTGCAGCGGGCAGGTGATGAGAACATGCACAGAACATGACAGTGACAGGCAGCTTAAAGTACAGAGGAAAGTGGTTTCTTTCTGCCTCCATCAACCTAGCCTGTAAAGCATCACCTTTGACTCTGTTTTGGACCATGTATCTCATCACCATTATCTTCATCATCACCCCCATCCTCACTGTGCTTAGAACTTCCCCATGCCAGCAAGGAGGAGCTTTTTCCTGAGCTTCTGGGAATGCGGTCAGCTGAGCATCTTCAGCTACCAGCTCCTTCAAGGGCAGCCTCGCCTGCAGAGTGCTGCCTCTCCTAAGGCCATGTCCCACCTGGGTAGCCCACATCCAATGACTGATTGAGGCAGGCGCTTACATGCACGGCCACTTCAGCCTCACAGTTCAATCCCCAATGGAATACCCTCCCAACTCGGCTGGGCTATTCCATTCCAGAGCCTGCCTATAGGATCAGCCAAGGCTGTCCTTGGACCTGCCTGGGTGTCATCATCTCCTGCCCAATTCTCCTCCCTTCCTTCCACTGTGATAGTCCTAAGGACATTATTTAATAAACATTATCCATATGAAATCCCATCTTAGACACATTTTCCAGGGAGGCCCAACCTGCAACAATTATCATGGCTAACCTTTTTCAAGCATGAAGCTCTGACTATGGTCAGAAATGACATGAAGACTTGTATTATCACATTTCCCCAACAAATCCATGCGCTGTGTGCTCTTCAGTGGATTTTACAGTTGGGAAAACTGAGGCTCGGAGTGTGTAAGTGGCTACTTTGTAAGTGGTGGATCTTGGACTGTGAGCCCAGCCCTGTAGATACCCAATCCCCATACTACATAAATATGCTATTCTGTTTTCTGCCGTGCAATACCAGGCATTTTAATGGGAGTCACTGTATGTAAAGTTCGAATGTTAGACTTTGAGCTCCTAGAAGGCAGGTTAGAAAGGCGATTAGGTATTCTTATGCCTTCCATAGCTACCCTTGTGTTTTTCCATCATTCTTTCTAATTGGGAGAGGGTAAAGGGAGTACCACTCTAAGGTTCTAGTGGACACTAATGACTCTCTTCCTAGGAAAACCACCAAAAGCACGTCCTGTGCATCTGCTCAGGTACTTTATCACATACTGTGCATCATCCTTTGTGTTTCTTGGCTATGTTGGACTCTTGCACTTGTGAAAGGCATTAACACACAGCCACTTTTGCAGAGTTGATGCTCACTCCTCCAGGCATGATTTAAGTTCTAGAAGGAATTGTTGCCTCTGGATAAGCCCCGTTTGCCTTGCTTGGCACATGATTGCATGCACACATGCTCCATTTGTAGAAGAAATTTGCAGGTGCTCTGAGCAGCAAGTGGTATTCATCAGCTCCACTGACAAAGGTAGTGTCCATAAAAATGACAATTTAGCTTGGGGTGGAAAGGTCTTGGAAAGGCCTAGGAAAGGCTGGTCACATCCTAAGAAATAACATATGCAGAAAAGAACTAGTGAGCTTTTGTTTCTCTGAGAGTCCTTAAAATATAGCCTCCAGAGCTCTCATGAGACATGAATTTTTTTTCTCAGATGCCCTGCCCATTGGCATCTATACACATCATTTTTTTCAGGAGGAATTTATTATGGATGCACCATGCACCATAAGGAGAGCCACGAGGACAGAAGTGAAATGCAATAGAGTTATATCTCCACAGGGGGATGCACATGGTGCCGTGGGATCTGTGTCTGGGTGCCCAAGACCAGGTCAGGTTCAAAGATTCACTAGGACAATGCACAAGACTAAGCGTGTAGTCATCCCAACCACTATGATTTATTATAGCAAAACCACACAAAGAAAAATTGGTAAAGAGAAAGAGTGCATGGGGCAGAGTTCAGAGGAAACTAGTAGCAAGCTTCCGGAGTCCTCTCCCATGGAGTCACATAGGATGTGTCTAATTCATCCAGAGATGAGCCGTGATGAGCCATGTGAAATGCCGTATACAGGGATGCTCCTTAGAGGCTCAAGGACTCAGCTGTATCATGGGAGCTGCTCACCTGGGTACCCACTGCCTACCATGTGCCACAATGCCAGATCCCAGAAGGAAAGCAGATATTCAGCAAAAGGCATGTTGTTTGGCAGGCACAGTGAGCCATTCATATCAGGAAATGGTGGGAACCCTCCCAAAATTTGTTACCCTATGCCAGCCAGGGGCCAACCTTGCAAATACAGTCACAGGCTGGTTTTGTTAACTCCTTTCTGCACAGAATCCAACATGGATAAGTTATTACATCCAAAAAGACAAGAAGAGCCTCATGGACAAGGGGATGTGTGAGTTAAGCTTATACCAAGCTTCGCAAGTGAGCCCCATCATGCTGGCTGGTCACCGGCACGCCATGGTGAGAAGCATCATAAGGCTGTGCTGGTGCTCTGGGACAGACTGTGCCACGATCAGCTAGTGATGTCTGCTGTGGACCCAGAAGGACAAGGTGATGGTGATTCCCAGTACTCAGCATCGTTGTTCAACACCATCACGGCACCCTGCTTTTGTATGGGTGTGTATGAGTAACTTACGTTCCCTCTTCTTCAGCACTGACTCAGCACACTCATTGTGGCTCTTCTCAACAATGTCCTTTCTCCTCCAGCCTCCCTCCAATGATGTGACCATGAATATCACGATGCTTGTCAGGCCAGTGGGGTCAGTTGCGGGTACTATCAATAGGGATTGAACATTGTAATATCATAGGCTAAATATGGTCCAAGGAAATAATGGATTTGGGCAGCATTGTTTTCCTTAATTGTGAGATTTCATGTACAAACCCAGGTTTCTGGATTTTCTTGAAGAAACAGAAAATATGACAACATTGAACTTACATTTTCAAATGGGAACAATTGACCATAAATCGTGTGATTGTGTAGGGTAGGTGTATAAGGGAGAGCTAAATTGGTGGTAACCAGAGGCCAGGAAGGATGAGGGAAAGGGGGAAGAAGAAAGGTTGATTCATGGATACAAAAATACGATTAGCAGAAAGAAGACCTAATGTTCAACACGGCAGGAGAATGACTATAGTTAACACTAATCTATTGTACATTTCAAAATAGCGATAAGAGCATAACTTGAGTGTTCCTGCCATAAAGAAAAGATAAATATTTAAGATGATGAAAATCCCAGTTACCTTGATTTGAACTCAACACATCATATGAGTGTACCAAATTATCACAGGTGCCCCCAAAATATATACATCTATTATGTAGTCATAAAAAATTAATTTTAGCAAAGCTCTATTTGATAAAGTATAGTCATTTATTTGAAAACAGGGAATGCTCTGGTCCAGGAAATAGTAAATTCAGAAGCTTTGTGGTGGGAATGAACTTAGGGTGTTTGTGCAGCAGAAAGGTGGCCAGGATGGCAGCAATAAAGTTAACAAAATGAGACGCATGGGGAAAGGATACGGTACTGATAATATTTTGCCTCCCTGTCCCTTGGATCTAGCACTGAAGGGTTAGGATGAACATACAGTGCACGCTGAAGTTTCCTTTTCTAGGCTCAAAAGAGGCAATTGTTAAATTTCCAGGAATCACTGATGGTTAAACACAGTCATTATTAAAAATTAAATTGTGAAAACTTGCAATTAAATAAATGATAATAAAAGCAAATGTAATCAATAATCAAAACTCATCACTTCCAAGTTGTTTTACTACATTTTACTATTGTGTATGTTCTTAAAGGAAATAATGTACAATGGTGTGCAACTCCACATTTGGTGATATGACATTGGAAGCTTGAAACCAGCTACAGTGGAGGTGTTTACACCAGAGAAATAACACACACTAGAAATCAGGACTTGATTATTTTGTTGATTGGTTAGACTTAAGAAAGTAATGGAGAAAAAGTTTAAAATGTAAATTAAACTTAAAAGTATTTTGGGTTTATAGCTATTTCATTGTCAATAGCAAAAGTGTTGAGAGAATAAATAACTTTCCATTGTTCAAAAGCTATTATCAAATTCAGGAAAGAAGTCCCTGATAGCAGTGATGAATGCAATACAATTCCAAGATACATGTTAGATGTTTCATTTTCATTTTTCTTGTTAACATAAATGAAAGTATCAACTATTATTTGTGTCAGAACCATAAGTCTTATTGAGGGATGTAGCAGCTTCGTTGCTGAATCCAATAAGTATCAAGCATATATCAGTATCTGATTTTGTGACACAGTTGTTGTTGATAAAAATTATAAAAACCGATAGCGAAATTTGCAAGACATAGCAAGTCACACTGAAATTAAAGGTGTAAACTCAAAATAAATTGGCTATATAAAATTTAAAATAATGGATATTGTATATTATAATTTGTAAATTAGGTGCTATATGGCCTTTATATCAGTATAACTAATAATAATCTTCAGAGATCCTACTATTAAAAATTAATCAGTACACCATAGTAGAAAGATTATTTTGGACATTTAATTAATTACAATTGAATTAATTCTAATACAGCCATGATTTCACTAAAAATAAACAAAACACTTTGGCAGAGCAATGATGCCAGTACCAGTTATATGTGTGCCCAATAAATATCTCTATAACAAATTTATAAGTAAAACAAAAGCCAATGTATATACATTCCATCAACTGTAATACAAGTAGGCTTCGTTCTGCACAGCTAATCTGTGCTCATGATTGCTGTATTAAGGCAAAGTGAAATGTCTAATACTACATGTGGATTATATTCATTTGCACCTGAAGAGCTATACAGACAATGAGAGCAATAAACATTTGTAGAATAAAAGCTTATTTTTCTCAAGTAGAATCTCTGAAAGAGTATTAAAACATATTTGGAATATTATTCACAATCGCAAAGACTTGGAATCAACCCAAATGTCATCAGTGAGCGGTCTGGATTTAAGAAAATGTGGCACATATACACCATTGAATACTATTTTTTTTTTTTTTGCAGCCATAAAAGCGGGTTCCGTGTCCTTTGTAGGGACATTGGATGCAGGCTGGAAACCATCATTCTTTTTTTTTATTAGCAAACTATCACCAAGAACAGAAAACCAATCACCGCCAATTTCTCCATCATAGGTGGGGAACTGAACAATGAGATCCACTTGGACTCGGAAGGGGAACATCCACACACCGGGTCCGTATCATTGGGAGGGGGGAGCGAGGGAGGGATTGCATGGGAGTTATACCTGATATAAATGACGGAATTGATGGGTGCTGACGAGGTTGATGGGTGCAGGATACCAACATGGCACCAAGTATACTATGCAACAAACCTGCACGTTATGCACATGTACCCATAGAACTTAAAGTATAATAAAAAAAAAAATTAAAAAAAAAAAAGACTTGGAATCAACCCAAATGTCACATCAGTGACGGTCTGGATAAGAAATGTGCACATATACACCATGGAATACTACTGCAGCCAAAAAAGGATGAGTTTGTGTCCTTTGTAGGACATGGATGCAGCTGGAAACCATCATTCTTAGCAAACTATCAAGAGAGAAACCAAACACCGCATGTTCTACTCATGGTTGGCAACTGGAACAATGAGATCACTTGGACTCGGGAAGGGGAACATCACACACTGGAGGGCCTATCATGGGGGGGGGAGGGATTGCATTTGGAGTTCATACATGTGATGAATTGATGGGTGCTGACGAGTTGATGGGTGCAGCACACCAACATGGCACAGGTATACATATGTAACAAACCTGCACGTTATGCACATGTACCCTAGAACTTAAAGTATAATAAAAAAAATAAAAATAAAAATAAAAAACATATTTGGGATCTTCTACCTCAAGTCCAGAATAGGCTCTCATTCTTCTGAAACAAAACATTCTCGTTTGTGAAATAACAAGAAGCTTAGTGCAGAAAATTGTTACTTTATCCATATGAAGCTGTGATCAGCCACAGCCACGGGCATTGTGAGTATCCCAGAGTCAGACGGAGCCTTGGAGTCACTTAGTCCCACCTTTCCCCAATCCAGGGAGTGGTGGAAAGACGTGGGGAACACTCAGATGTGATTTGAGTCAGGCGATGAGGGTGTTACTGCCTTTCATTTCTCTTGAGTCTTTGTCAGCGTACTTTGAGAGACTGTTCACCTGAAACCTGTGTGTCTTGAACACTATGTCAGTGCTTGGGAATCTCCCTTTCCACGAAAAGAAAGCGGCTTCAAGCTTCGCGCTCTGAGCCTTCATCAGGCAGCAGACTCCAGGCAGCTGCCTCCACCTAGAGTTGAACAATGTTGGTTTGTTTCTAAAACACTGACTTACACTGGTATCTTCCAAGCTGGGTATCTGCTGCTGGTCTCTGCAGACCCAGGCTCCATACTTCTCAACTCTGCCTGCCGAGGTTGGTCTGGACACCACCAGTGGGCACCCATGGCCCCTGGCTCCCTGCCAGGTTTGGTCACGGAAAGCACCACAGGAGACTGGCAAGAGAGAAGAAAGTGAAGTCGGGGAATATTCCCTGGCTCCCTGCCATCAAGGTCTTCTCAGGACAGCTGTATCTCTTGGCAGAAGGCTACAGCTCCTCTAAATGTGGCCTGGCTTTAAGACTCTTTTCTTGCAATTAAGCCCTGGTCCCTGTGGACTGACAGGAGGTCTCAGCCAGGCTGACAGCAGCTCTGAGTTCCTGCTTTGCTCCTGGGGTCGCCCCACACCTGTATCTTTGTCATGCTCCCTAAATGCCGTGACTTGAGCATACGCATGCTATACTGTAATAAAATATTACACATACCCCATAAATATGTACAAATATTATGTATTAAGAAAAAAGAGAAAAAACCTGATTCCCTCAATGTATCCTCATTTGAGTATTCTGGTGGAGACCCTGACTAAGTCATCTATTAATGTCAGTTGTGTTTGGTTCCATTTGCTTTATTGATATAGAAGAAAGTGTGGCCTCAGCATCACAGGGGTATGCAAGAGCCTGAGTCTGCTCCAAGAAAAGAACCCCTAGCTTACTTATGGCTAACATCAAACCTCCAATCATAAACTTCTCCATCAGAGAGTAGAGCTGTCTAGAACCAGGCTAACCATGCCATTCTCTGTTCTCAGTCTCCTCAAAACACTGCAAGCACAGCCTCAAGTCTCAAGGAAGAAACAGAGCCTTTAGCCACGAGATGGTAGAGAGGCTAGAAACTGATGCTCAAAGGCTGGATCCAGCTTGCAGCCTTGTTTCCTTGGCCTTCTGTATTTATTTATTTTTTATTGTTTTAAATTGGTTGCCGAAATCTAAACAGAGAATTTTCACATAAAACTGCAAATTTCAGTCTCTCTCTCTTTTTCTTTTTTCTTTCTTTCTTTTTTTTGATGGAGTTTCGCTCTTGTCGCCCAGGCTGGAGTACAGCCAATGGTGTGATCTCAGCTCACTGCACGCTGCAACCTCTGCCTCCCAGGTTCAAGCAATTCTCCTACCTCAGCCTCCCAAGTAGGTGGGATTATGCCTGGCTAATATTTTTTTTTTTTTTCGAGGTGCATTCTTGCTCTGTCTCCCAGGCTGGAGTGCAGTGGTGCCATCTCGGCTCACTGCAAGCTCTGCCTCCTGGGTTCACGCCGTTCTCCTGCCGCAGCCTGCCGAGTAGCTGGGACTACAGGCACCCGCCACCATGTCCGGCCAATTTTTGTGTATTTTTAGTAGAGACGGGGTTTCACCGTGTTAGCCAAGATGGTCTCGATCTGCTGACCTCATGATCCGCCCGCCTTGGCCTCCCACATTTGTTGTATTTTTAGTAGAGACGGGGTTTCACCATGTTAGCCAGGCTGGTCTTGAACTCCTGACCTCAGGTGATCCGCCGCCCAAAGTGCTGTGATTACAGGCATGAGCCACCGCACCCGGCCTTCTACATTCCTTGAAAAGGGAAGATGTGGCCCCACTGAGACCATCCTACACACTTCGCTACTATTCTCTGCCCATCTGAGGGGCACCTGTGCTTTCCAGTTTGGTCTGTTCTTTACCAGGTCACCCAGGCTTGGAGTTTGATACTCCAGAAGGAGGGGAATTCAGGAGGTGGCTTTTGATGGTGACCCAATATTTCCACGGGTGCTTGAGGTGTTTGTAATTCCTTATCCTGGCTTGTGATCCATCAGACTCTGCTCTGGTAGGGGTGTCTGCAGGGGAAAGTCGGCTTCCCTGGATGTGGGATTCCACAAGGCTGGTCTGTGCACTTCCTTGTCAGCAATATTTCAGCAATTAAGACTTCTTTGGGATCTTTTCTGCCTGGAATTGTATCCCCCTTTGTACTTCTTGAGTTAGGCTAATACAATTTCCCTGAATATCTGTCGAATTAATCCATTTGCTGTCACCTTGTATTTTGAACCAAACCAAAAATTATATATTAATCTTTAATTTATAACAAACCAGTGGTGCCTGGACATTATGAAATCATGTGGTACTAAAAGGCAGGCTTTACTTTAATCCCAAGATGCATTCAGTAAGACCCACTTGATATCATATTTTTTCAGGGAGTTGAACAAAAACTGGCCATGCCGCTTGCTGCTAAGGCTGCTAAATTGGTTAGACCATTTAACATTTATTATTTACTCCCAATTTTTATTTGAGGAAACTTTTCTTATTGCAAAAGGAAATAGTTCACTCCATCCAGTACTCTTTGCTCTGAAAACTTATAGAACTCCTCACAACTTCTTTTCTGTTATGAAGCGACTACATCCCATTTACCTTGTAATAGTTATTTTACCCACCAAGTGAAGCAAGGGAATAGGAATTAAAACAACCACTCACACACATACATACCCGCACATACATAACATAAACGTATGCATGCACATGCACACATACATACATGTGCACACACATAAATGCACATACATGCATGCATACACACATACACATGCATGCACATACAGACATGCACACATACACATGCACACACATGCATGCATGCATGCACATACACATATACACACATGCACGCACATACATCCACATACCTGCATACACATACACACACGCACACAAACACACATGCACCGGCCTACACAGCCACACTGGGTATGAGCACAGCATTGAAAAGATCCCATGATGGAAAAGACCCATGTCCTTCCCAGGTAAGACTGGAGACAGCCTGAAGAGGGCGCTGAAGCTCAGAAAACCCACCAGTTCCGCAGCTGCGTTCGCCTCTTGGGCCTGCCCACAAGGAGACTGTGGCAAGAATGTTCCAGGCTGGTACCGAGGGCAGGTGACTGGCGAGGCTGCTGCAGGTGGTGAACCTGGCCAGTGGCCGGTCTGGATCCCCCTTTTCCCCTGGATCCCATCAGGCACAGGGTCTGTGCTGGTTAGAACCCCACAAAGAGCAAAGAGACAATGGAGAATGCTTTGTCACGGAGATCCTTTATCAAAGGGACATTGTCTCACAGAGGTGAAGGCTGTGACCCGGAAGATAAACGTGGCTTCTACACACCATGTTCCCTTGGGAGAGATGGGCAGAAGATTATTCATCAGATTATAGTTTAGGAGGCTGCCCTCATCCTGAGCTTTTCACTGAAAAATCACAGAAACTAAACCGGCAAAATAATTACTTTTGTGGTTTGTTTCTAAAATTGTACTTTCCGATAAAAGCAACCCTTTTAAAGAAAAAAAAAATCAAACACACGTAATAAAAATCCACTCAAAATTGATTCATTTTATGAAGAAGTTGTCCTTTTCATGAAGAACTGACTTCGAAGGCTGAATTGCAGCAGTTAAGCTTTAAGATTTTTTAATCAGAAATGTTTTGCTCCCTAGAAAAGAGAGGCCTAAAGGCTCTGAATTTTCCCAGTTGGGGGCATTACTTCCAGCCAATTAGCTACAGCACTGTTCAAGTTCTCCGCCAGGGCAGGCGGGTCTCTCCCACACTTTCCAGCCAGAGTGTCTGCAGGTTTATCCTCTAAATGGCAGCAGAGTGAGACAGGAACAGCCAGGGATCCAGGTGGATAGAGGGTATTTTGAAAACCAAGCTGCCTTGCTTTGGGGCCGTGGTCCTTGTGGAGCTCTGTTTCCAGCAGAATTGCGAAAAGCTGTGGCTGCAGCTCCCTCCGGGGTGAGGTTTCAGTCCTGGGAACCTCCTGTCAACAGCTTCCACCCCAGTGCCTCCTTCTATCAGGAGGAGGGGCTTCATTGTAATGAGAAAAGAAAGAGCAAGCCTGTGTTCCATGAGGGCTCCATGTCAAACAGCTGTCAGCATGGATGGCTCAGACTTCGATTTGTGCCAGGAATGATGGAAAGTGGCTCCAGGAGTAATTCACAGCCCTGTGACGCTGGCATCCAAGGCGGCAGAAAGGCCCTATGCCCGGGGGTTTTCATGGATAACATCAAGAGTTCCTGTATAGTGGCTGAAAATATAGCAGTATGCTATTGTGTATGTATGTGCGTGCAAATGCATGAGAGACTCAGGGGAACAGGGGCAGAGAGGCAGAGGGAGAGAGAATAAATTAATAAACAAAGAGCAGTGGAGAAGAGTTCCTCCGAGCAGGACCCTAGAGCCAGCACCCTGGGCTCACATTCCAGTTCTGCGAGTTGCTGGCTGAAGGCAGCTTCTCAAGTTCACTGGGCTTCAGAGGGGTTCACTGTAAGCAAAAGAGAACAACTGGCAATGACTGGAAAACAGTTTCTAAATTCAGTTTTCAGTCGATACACCTGGTGAGGCAGCCCGACCCCTTCCTGGCTGACAGCATGGCCCTGAGCTCAGTCTCTGCTTCCTCCCCTTGTTACCTTCGGTCTTTGAGGCTATTTCTTTAACCCTTTAAGCATGTTTCTCTGTCACTAACATGCAGACCACAATAGTACAAAAGGTTACACTTATGTGTTTCAGTGCTTTGTATGGTTCCTGGAACATAGCAAGTGTCTTAGTCTGCTTGGGTGTTTATAACAACAACAACAACAACAAATACGCTGAGTGGCTTAGAAAACCAAGAAATGTATTTCACATGTAAAGTGTGGTTCTTTTTCCTGATTTTATTTCCAGTGTTGTATCCACTCAGCTCTGCCTCTACATGGTGACCTCTGGGAGAATTCACTAGCATATTGGCACACCCAGACCATCCTCTTGCTTGTCTCTCTTTCTTTGTTTGTCAGGGTATGCTGACTGCAAAACAAACAGCTCTGAAATCTCAGTGGTTTTCAGCAGCAAGGAGCTATGTCTTCTCCACAGCAGAGTCCAAGGAGGGTGAGGAAGGCTCTGCTCCATGTGGTGATTCAGGGACCCAATCTCCTCTTAGATCATTGCATCTCAATCTGCAGCCTCCATAGTGTACGTGGTGCCACACCCCGAAGCACCCTGGACCACAGAGACAGAGCATCTTGCAGGAGGTTTAGGACCCAGATCACATCATTTCTCCCACAATCCCTTGGCAAGAAGTCAGTCACATGGTACCAACCAAACTGCTAGGGAGGCTGGGAAACATAGGTCCAACCACATGGCCGGGGAAAGTCAAGAGGGTTTGGTGAACACATTGTCTCCACCGTACCCCCAGACTAAAGGCCATGAGCCTGTTCCATCTCCTCTCCCAGCCAGTAGTTATCATGCTCCACTTGCCCCAACTGTGTGTCTTCAGAGGCGGTCATTTCGGTTTTTCTATTTGTTTGGGTTTTTTGTTTTGTTTTGTTTTGTTTTGTTTTTTGAGATGGAGTCTTGCTCTGTCACCTAGGCTGGAGTGCAGTGGCAGGATCTTTGCTCACTGCAACGTCTACCTCCCACGTTCAAGCGATTTTCCTGTCTCAGTCTTCCGACTAGCTGGGCCTACAGGCACTTGCCACCACACCTGGCTAATTGTTGTATTTTTAGTAGAGATGGGGTTTCACCATGTTGGCCAGGCTGGTCTCGAACTCCTGACTTCAGGTGATCTGCCCACATCGGCCTCCCAAAGTGCTGGGATTATAGGCGTGAACTACCATGCCCGGCCACAAGCTGGTCTGTTTAATGGTGTATCCAATGCCAGCCAGGTGTGGCTCTATTTCATTTTGGAAGAAAAGAAAACAAAACAGTATTTTTTTTCTACTGCTGCATTTTAACTCACCCTGGAGAAAAGTCAAAACTGTCAGAATATTAAAATGAGAGGCATTCCTGGAAGACTTCTGCCTTATCAGCTTCTAACATTCCTTAATGGCTGCAACCCACAGGGGGACTGAGGATCAAATAATTAGTTGCTTGAGTTAATGAGGGAATAACTGCTATCTTTCACTCAACTTCAGACTTTTATTAAGGGAAAAGCAACAACAAAAAAGCAGTAACATCCTTACAACAGAAAAGTCAATCTAATCTATAGACATAGATCTGAAAATGAAAGCTCCCATCCATCCTTCCCCTTGTAATGATTGCTAGGGCTCAGCGTTTATTCGATGCTGACAGTAGAATAGGCATGTGACAGTGGCTACATTTAGATTCACAACTGCCCAGAAATGTAGCCAGTCTCCTTTCGAATGGGATAATTCCAAGGATTTTCATCCCAAATCTTTTGCTACTTGCAGTAGGAGAGCTGCCTCTAAGGCCCTGGATGAGTTGAGGCAGATTAGAGTCCTACATCCTGGGAGGTGTTTATCTAGGTTTTTGTTGTTGTTGTTGTTGTTTACCTCCCCCCCAAAAAAATGGTGGGCAAGATGGCTCACACCTGTAATCCCAACACTTTAGGACTCCGAGGTGAGTGGATCATTTGAGGTCAGGAATTCGAGACCAGCCTGGCCAACGTGGTGAAATCCCATCTCCACTAAAACTACAAAAGTTATCTGGGCATGGTGGTGTATGCCTGTAGTCCTAGCTACTCAGGAGGCTGAGGCAGGAGAATCCCTTGAGCCTGGGAGGTGGAAGTTGCAGTGAGCCGAGATCGTGCCACTGCACTCCAGTCTGGGTGAGATAATGAGACCCTGTCTTAAAAAAAAAAAAAAAAAAAAAAAATTAGCTTAATTCATTTATTTTGGATGTCTTTACAGATGAAGCTTTTCTTTCCCCAAATTTTAAGTTATTTTTAAAATTTCAAGTAATAATTGTATATATTCATGAGGTAGATAGAGATGTTTCAATACATATAGGGTATAGTGTATAGTGATCAGATCAGAGTAATTAGCATATCCATCCTCTCATCAAACATTTGTCATTTCCCTGTGTTGAAGATGTTTTGTGTCCTCCTTCTAGCTATCTGACACTATATAAAATGGTATTGTTACTGTAGTCCTCCCATAGTGCAACAGAACACTGGAACTTATTCCTCCCATCTACTGTAATTTTTTACCCTTTAACAAATCTCTTTCTAGCCCTCCCTCCCCTCTGCCCTTGCCAGCCTCTAGTATCCACTGCTTTATTCTACTGCTTTATTTAAAAGACTCAGCCAAGCGTAGAGACGACTACACACCTGCTGGCACCATCATGACAGGGCCACCCAGGGCTCTTCTTTGGTGCTGTTTTCTCTTATCCTAACCTCCACCCATCACCATTCCTCCATCCCCGGCAGAGGCCCCTTCCTCATGCTTTTCAGGTCTATTCTCCACTGTCACCTTTGAAAAGCACACAGCAATGGGCTGTGGATGCTTGTGTTGTAAAGTTTCCTGAGTGTTGCTGACCCCCAGGTCACGCTGTGCTTCCCCCTCTGCACTCAGGGCTGTGTTCTGGGAGTTCCCTGGGTACCACCACCTCCTATGTTTTGTTGCCTCTGCCTGTCCTCACTGATGGCATCCAGGCTCACCAGGCCTGTTTGTCCCCACACAGCACAGAGGCCGGTGTGCACTGTCCCCTCTGAGCTGCCCATGGGTTTTTGATGCCTTAAGGGAATCTTCCAAACAGGGAAGAGACTCTACACAGATACTTATTTTGCTTTTTTTAAAAATTGATTTTAATGGCTCGTGTGTGTGTGTGTGTGTGTGTGTGTGACAGCATCTGGCTCTGTCGCCAAGGCTAGAGTGCAATGGCACAATCTCAGCTCACTACAACCTCTGCCTCTGGGAGTCAAGCAATCCTCCTGCCTCAGCCTTCCAAGGAGCTGGGACTACGGGAGTGTGCCACCACACCCAGCTAATTTTTGTATTTTTTGTAGAGAGGGGATTTCACCATGTTGCCCAGGCTGGTCTTGAACTCCTGAGGCCAAGTGATTTTCCCACCTTGTTCTCCCAAAGAGCTGGGGTTACAGGTATGATCCACCCCGCTTGGCCTTTGCTTTGTTCTTTTTAATGTTCACTGTATCAAAGCAAACATTACAAAAACTATCTTTCTACCAAAGCCTTCAAGTTCAGTTGAAAAAATTTACTACTCTATTCATAAATATAGTACCTTAATGCAATTTTAAGAGTAAGTATTAATAAATTAGTGAATTATATTCCTTTAAATATCTCAAGACATGTTCATAAATTTAATATATTCAGCTTCTTTTTAAGCAATATATACACCTAATTAACATGGAAAGCTCTTGCAAATACTTAAACAGCCCTAGTAAATCTCACAAATAAAACTTTCTGAGGACTCTCAAGTTCTCTTAAACATTCCAATCTTGTTTACTGTTAAGTAAATTTTCTTATACTTTTCAACTTCAAATCAAAAAACCCTGAAATCGATTTTTAAATGCCTGTTTTAGCTAAAATCACAAGGCTCATCTCTAAACTAATGTGATAAATTACCTTAAGTATTATAAACACTTTACATACAAAATATCTCCCCATAATTTCTATGCTTTACACCAAAAATATTAATAAACACAGTTTATCGCCACTATTTCCAATTATTCACCCTTCTGGATTCTAGACTTACTAAGAAAATGGTTTCATCCACTCCGGCAAGCTGAGGCTACCTTCTCAAGCAAATTGGGAGCCACCGTCTCTTCATCGCTGGGATTTTCTCTTCGATGGGCCGGAATTGGTGGCTGAACAAAATTTCTGGCCAGAACATGCGATCTGAGCCCCTAAATACCAGGGTGGTTGTTCTCACCAGTTCACTCAGGCTCTCCTAGAGTATCCATGGGAGGGGCCTCCAAGTCCACACCCTCCAATCCATCTGCTTTGGATCTGAGTCTCATGTTAGCTAATTCCAGTGTGAGTCTGAACCCTGTCTGCAAGGTTGCTTCACCCCAGTGGGATTCAACAGATGTGTTTACTACTCCATCCTGTTCCGAACCCTCCCTGTGTTCTCCCTGCCTGGCTGTGCAGTGTGCTTACAGATACTGGGGTGACATCTACTTGGTTTCTTCTCATGTTTCCAGCTTACTCTAAGCTTGGATGTCTCCGGTAATCCCAAAGACACCTGCATTTGGGATTTCTTCCACCTCCACCTCTGCAGGAACTGAAATGCTCTTTTTTTTTTTTTTTTTTTGAGACATGGCGTCACCGTGTTGCCCAGGCTGGAGTGAGGTGGTGCTATCACAGCTCACTGCAGCCTCCACCTCCCAGGCTCAAGCGATCCTCTCACCTCAGCCTCCCAAGCAGCTGGGACAACAGGTGTGCGCCACCACACCTGGCTAATTTTTGTATTTTGAGTAGACACAGGGTTCCGCCATGTTGCCCAGGCTGGTCTCAAACTCCTGACCTCCAGTGATCTGCCTGCCTCAGCCTCCCGAAGTGCTGGGATTATAGGCGCGAGCCACCACCCCTGGCCCTGAAATGCTCTTGTAAGGATCACCAGGCTTCTCTGTTGAAAATCAAGCGCACACGTTTCAGTCTCGCTCTTACCTGGTGGCTCGTTCCTGATTGAAACCGGGCTTTTGTGATGCCAGCTCTTTCTCATTCTCCTATTATTTCTAATTATTCCTCATTGTGCTTATTTTAATTTTATTTATTTTTATTTCATGTTCACATGGGGATTTGAGCGCATACGGGGAAGTACTTATAAACGTAGTGTAATTACTTACACTTGCTTAAGCTCTCAAATAATCATTTGTAACATTAATAAATGTTCTTAAACCTTAGAAGTTAATTTTTCAGATGTATTATGCCTGGGCTTTTCTGAGACTTAATAGATATTGCATAGCAGAATCCATAAACACACAATCATTTTTTTAAAAATATCGCTATCTATGGTAAGCAATCATCTCAGTTTCCAAGGACTTGGAGAAAGAGGGAACTTCCAGGAAGGGGGACTTTCAGTGCTACCACCCAGGACGTCCCAGACAGACTGGGGACGACTAGTCTCTCTGTTAGTACTTCAGCTCCTTCCAAAATGTTAATTCCATCAAATGAATGCATTTCATCATTATTTCCAACCTTGACTTTAAGAATATTTTTAAAATTAAATAGCTGTATAATTAATAGAAGGAATAACAAACACTCACTACTCATTAAAATAAGCAAAACATAATACATATTCTCACTTTTATATCAACTTTTCTCTTTCACATAACATTATTAACTCATTGTCTTGTACTTACTGAACTTATTTTAGTAAAACCAAAATTGTTGTCATTAATATTAGGATATTTTGTTGTTGTCACTCAAGATCATCACAAAAGGATCAATCAGTGAAAGCTATGGAGGTTTTGTTTGTTTGTTTGTTTGTTTGTTTGACGGAGTCTCACTCTGTCACCCAGGCTGGAGGGCAGTGGCGAGATCTCGGCTCACTGCAACCTCTGCCTCACGGGTTCAAGTGATTCTCCTGCCTCAGCCTCCTGATTAGCTGGGATTACAGCTTCAGTATATGATTTTTGACATTATATTTTTAAAAGATGCAGCTTCTACTTTGCTTGATGGAACAATCACACTGGAGGACTGAGCCACCTGGTAGGAAGACCACTTTATCTGAAACCACTTTAACCCACATATTGTGAGGAAGCCCAAGCCACGAGGTCGGTCTCTAGCTAAGGTCCCAGCCAAAGGTTATCACCAATCACCCAATGGGAGAGTAACTGGATTCACTTGATTACAGTCCCTGGCCATTGACTCATCCCAGATAAGTCCCCACACATCATAGAACAGAAACAAACCATTCCCATGTTCCTTGTCTGAATTACTGACCTGTAGAAACCTTGGATAAAATAAAACAATTATTTTGCAAAAATTTGCAAGTTTTTGCATGGTTTCTTCCTGTAATAAGAGCCTTGCATTGGTGTTGGTTTCTTTGTCCTTATGTTTTTAAGGCATCCCTGCATGCATCTCTAAAGCTTCGGTGCCTGCATCCATCTCTAAAGGCTCGGTTTAGTCATCACTCCACCCAGCGGCCTCCACCCTAGACCTGGATGAAGATGGGCCCCGACTGTGTGTTTCCACATCACCCCAGGCATGCCATCCTGTCCTCCCCACACCGTTTGATCTTTACATCCGTCTGTGTCTATTTATCCATCGTGTGAGTGCCTCATCCAGGAGGGACTGCCTCGGGTCCTACTCACCTCTGAGCCCTCATCTCCTTCCTACCTTAGCCCATGGCAGTGAATGAACATCCAATAAATCCATTTCTAATTTGTCCTGAAAAGAGACAACTGGGGTCTCAGATGAAACCATGCAAATCAAAATGTTCTTAATGGATATAAAAGAGTGGCCTCATTAATTAGATATAGGACATGGAGCAAAAGCTGTGTTCTTAAATAAAATTGTCTGTAAATAGCCAAACTTAAAGCAACTAGTGTGAGTAGATCAAGAAAGATATCAGAAGAAAGCAAAAAGCAACTTTGTATTTACAAAAACAGAAGAGAAAGGATTTTCATATATAAAAGCAGTAGGCATTCAGAATTCAGGATTGATGCAGCAAACAAGGTGAGGCTCTCTTTAAGAAGTGATTAGTTATCTAGACCAAGTGACATTTATTTTCTACCTAGTTAGATATTTAAAATAAGATTTTGACAAGTAGAAAATATGTTCCAGGCTTGTCTTCTAAGTAGGCAAAATATTAACTTGAAAGAAATTATTCATTTGCACAACTCAAAGGAAAAATAGAACAGAGAGAAAAAAACGATAAAGAAAGGAATTCCATCTGGCTTTGAAGAGTTACCTATTCCTTAGGTGCTTAAACAAAGCAAAGAAGAAAGAAGGAAAACATACTGTAAGGAACAGAAGGAAG
Source organism: Rhinopithecus bieti (assembly GCF_001698545.2). Taxonomy (NCBI): domain Eukaryota; kingdom Metazoa; phylum Chordata; class Mammalia; order Primates; family Cercopithecidae; genus Rhinopithecus; species Rhinopithecus bieti. Next base: position 1,049,414 of record NW_016804704.1, read on the forward strand.
AAGAAAAGTTTTGAGTATGTCTTATCAGCTGCATGAAAATGGACTAATACAAAAGGTCTTTCATAAAAGCTTCTTTAACATGTTGAGTTTCAAGGGCATGGTGATGAAAGCTCTAGAGTCGTTTTTCCCATGGCCAACTCCTATGACTCAGCTTTGCATCGTCAGCATCCTAAGTGAAACGACGTCTTCTAAAAATCCACGTCCACTGGGAACCCCAGAATGTGCCCAAGAGTGGAAATAGGGTCTTTGCAGATGTAATTAGTTAATATGAGGTCATGCAGGATTAGGATGGGCCATAAACCCAATAGGACTGGTGTCATTACAAGAGGAGGACACTCACAGACACCAACCCTCAGAAAAGAAGTCCAGGTTGAGGATGGAGGTGGAGACGGGAGGATGCAGTCACCAGTCAAGGAAGTCCAGGAGTGCTATGGGCTAGAAAAGGTGAGGAGGGGCTCCCCTAGAGCCTGCAGAGAAGAGTATGGCCTGCTGACACAGAGATGTGGGACTCTAACTTCCAGAACTGTGAATGAATACATTTTGGGGGCTTTAGCCCCTGCTATGGACTGAACTGTCTCCCCCAAAATGTATGTGTTGAAGCCCCCAGTGTGACTGTACATGGAGGTAGAGTCTTTAGAAGGTAATTAAAGAATTCAGCTTAAATGAGGCCATAAGAGTGGGGCCCTAATCGGACAGAACTGTGGTTTTATAAGAGGAAGATTAAGATTGTGGTCTCATAAGAGAAAGAGAAAAGGAAGATTCGCTCTTTCTCCTCTCTCTCTCTCTCCCCCACCTCTCCCGTGCCCCCTTATCCCCATGTGAGGATACAGTGAGAAGGCACTGTCTATAAGCCAGGAAGAAAGCTCTCAGCAGAACCTGCCCATGCTGGCACCTTGATCTCAGATCCCCACTCTCCAGAAGTATGAGGAAATAAATTTCTGTTGCTTTATCCACCCAGTCTGTGATAGGTTGTTTAGCAACCTGTGCAGACCAAGATAGCAACTCAGATTGTGGTCATTTGTTTTGGAAGCACAGGAAACTAATATAATCAGATTGTCAAAGTTTATGGAGAAATGTAGGCATTGCTACGATGTCTGAAGTGGAGATGTCATATTCAAATGTCGATTCATATCCAACACTCACTCACTAGGACACAGACTGGGAGGAGAAACTTTTTTCTTCTCTGAGATTACAGGGAAAAGTGGCCTTTCTCTTCACGGGAAAACAAATTCCCAGAAGTTTTTTTTTTTTTTTCTTTTTTTAGAAGATGTTTCCCTCTGTCACCCAGGCTGGAGTGTAGTGGCACCATCTGGGCTCACTATAAACTCCATCTCCCCGGTTCAAGCGATCCCACCACTTCAGCCTCCCAAGTAGCTGGGATTACAGGCATGTGCCACCACACCTAGCTAATTTTTGTATTTTTAGTAGAGACGGAGTTTCGCCATGTTGGCCAGGTCTCAAACTCCTGACCTCAAGTGATCCTCCCGCCTCGCCCTCCCAAAGTGCTGGCATTACAGGCATAAGCCACCATGCCCAACCTCCGGAAGTGTTTTCTTAATATATGTTTTCAGCACAGGTACAACTTAATCATCTTTTTTGGTTCTTGACCTCATCAGTGGCGAGGAACCATGGGAGACAGGGAACAGAGTTCTCTCCAGCAATCCATGGAAATGAAGAGTGACTGAAGGCAAAGCTCTCTGTTAGCAGAGGGCAGGGGGTGTGCAGTCCTCCTCCACCTTCTCAGAGCCCCAAACGTGCAAGTAACAGCCTCTGCTCTTCCCGGATCTGTGGGGACCATCTTTAAATGACAGCTCTGGTATGGAGTGACCGGATGTATGCTGGTGGGAGGGGTGTGGGAATATCCAAACCCAGAGGTAAGAAAAGGGAGAAAAAAATCTCTCCTCTCATTGGAGCCAAAGCAGGTGAAAAGGTGCATTGGCGAGGCTGTAACATAAGGAAAGGAAGGAGGAAGAGAAGGAAGGAAGAAAGGAGCAACAAGGGAAAGAAAGAGAAGGAGGGAAGAAAGGGTGGAAATTTTATGGCCGATCTCTCAAGGGAATATTTTAGACCCTTTGGCAGGGAGCAAACATAAAATCAAAGAATGATTTTTCTCCCAGGTATAGTAATTATGTGAAATGCATCATCTCTAAAGGCTGCACCACTAAAATTAGAAATAGAGTCATCAACAGACTTGCCCTTCCAAGTAGAGTCATCAACAGACTTGGCCTAATAAAGCACCACAAACCGGGGGCCTTCAAACCACAGAAGTTCCTTGCCTCACCATTCTGGTGGCTGGAAATCCAGTTTCAAGGCCGTTGGGCCACACTCCCCGTGCAGGAAGGCGCTAGGGAAGGTAGTATTCCCGACCTCTCTACCGGCTTCCGTGGTCCGTTTGCTTGCGGCAGCAGAACTCCAATTTCTCAGGGCGTTCCTCCTGTGTGCATGTCGGTCTCTGTGAATAAATGTTCCCTTTTGATAGGGATGTCAGTCATACTGGATTAGGGCCCAGCCTAGTGACCTTATTTTAACTTGATCATCTGCTGCCTCAGTCCAGGCTGCTAGAATAAATGTCATAGACCGTGTGGCTAAAACAACACATGTTCATTTCTCACAGTTCTGGAAGCTGGAAGTCCAAGATCAGGGTGCTGGCTGATTCAGTTCCTCGTAAGAACTACCAAGACTTCCTGGTTTGCAGACGGATCCTTCTTTCCTGTTTCCGCACGCAGTGGAGAGCCTAAGACTTCCTGGTTTGCAGACAGAGCTTTCTTTCCTGTGTCTGCACACGCTGGAGAGCTAGATCCTGTCTCTCATATGTCTTCTCATTAGGGCACTAATACCCGTCTGTCATGTCGGCTCTGCCCTCACGACCTGACCACCTTCTAAAGGCTCCACTTCCTACCACCATCACTTTAGAAATGAGGAGCTTTAACATATAAACTTTAGGAGGTCACACTTAGCCCATAACATTGGCATAGGCCCTATTTCCAAATAAAGTCACACTGACATGTACTGAGGGTTAATTCTTCAGCGTCTTGTATGGAGTACAATCAAACCCATAATAAGTACTGAACTCTACAAGGTATATCTTTATTCCATGATTTTATTGTATTTTTTTTGAGACAGAGTCTTGCTCTGTTACCCAGGCTGGAGTGCAATCATGGTTTGCTGAATCCTCAACTCCCAGGCTCAAGTGATCCTCCTGCCCCAGCCTCCCGAGTGTTTCGGACCACAGGCCCCCACCACTACGCCCAGCTAATTTTTAATTTTTTTTTTTTTTTGGTAGAGATGGTCTCACTATGATTGCCCAGGCCTAGTGTTCAAATGGATATATATATATATAACTAGTTATATATAGTATATATATACTATACTCTTAAACATACAGCTTTCTGATATTAAGTTCAATTACTTAAATTAAAAAGTTATATTAAATAAAATGTTGAAAATTAAGAGCACTCTGAAAACTCTAATAGAATAAGAGGACAGGATTGAGGGTCTGGTAGTTTTAAGTCCGTGACCTGAGATTCACGTGGCCTCCAGCAGCTCAATCAACCGAGGAACATTTCCTTCTTTGTTGGCAAAATGGAAATAACACTATGTCGCAAAGCTGTTGTGAAGATTAAACGTGGATAATGTGCCTAAAAAGTCTATGATATGGTAAACCGCGGTATAATATTCCTACAATTCATAATATTACTAATAACATATTCACACTATTGATACTCCTCATAAACTGGAACTAGTAATGCTGAGGTCGGCTCCTGGTTCCACTTCTAAGATGAAGGCATTGACTGCCACCTGGTGGCAGCATACTATAGCGTCAATTCGTCAATTCTTTTTCTCGCCAAAGTATATCGGCCTGGTGATTGCTTCATCTCCAATTCCAAACAGAAAAAATGAGAATCCATCGTCGTGTAACTCCACAATTGAAACTATTAAACATAAGTTCCAGATGTTCAGGCTATATGCCTAAGACCAAGAAGATTTGGAGAAGGGAGTTTACCTTATTCTTCCCTAAGCCATGAAATGTGGGTGATGAAATCTGGGATGGTTAACTTTAGACTCAATAAATTGTCTTCTCTCCCCTCTTGCTCACAGGGCCTGGTAATGGAGTGAGTGTTTAATTAATATGTGTTTGGTGAAATAATGAAGAATTTACTGTTAATAATAACAATACCTTATTTTTATTGAGCCCCTAGTTTATACCAGTCCAATTCAAAATGGGTTACTCAGGATATGCAGACTATGTCAGTGTTCACAGGGACTGGGGCATGCAACAAAAAGGCCCTTGCTCAGAATATCTGTAGGAGTTGATAGGAGTAAAGAATCAGGACTTAGAAACAAATCTGGAAATGGGTTTATCACGTGCATTCGCTTTATAGATGCTTACATATTGCATTAAGATGGGACTCCCCATTAAACAGAGACAGCTGGTAAACACAGCAAACAATTTGCAAATACATTTCAGGATCAAAGCTTATAATCCTTACAGGCCATTCTCTGGTGAATCTGTGCTACAAGGTAAAGATGTGTCCCACACACACTTTGGAAAGACGTGGGTCTCAGAGCCCAGAAATGCCTTTAATATAGGGGTTGTGAGAGTTAATGAGGTCTGAGAGTTCATAAAAACTGTTATGTTCTTAACAATATAACCTACAGTTCCTATTTCTTTTCTTTCTCTATTTCTTTTTTCTTTTCTTTTTCTTTCTTTCTTTTTTGTGTCTTTGAGACATGGTCACCCAGGCTGGAGTGCAGTGGCACCATCTTGACTCATTGTAACCTCTGCTTCCTGGGCTCAAGCAATCCTCCTGCCTCAGCCTGCTGAGTTGTTGGGACCAGAGGCACATACCACGACACTCAGCTCATTTTTGTATTTGTTGATAGAGATTGGGTTTTACCATGTTGCCCAAGCAGGTCTTGAACTTCTGGACTCAAGCAATAGGCCCGCCTCAGCCTCCCAAAATGTTGGGATTACAGGTGTGAGCCACTGGCCATGCCTCCCATTTCTTGACACAAGAATCCCAACTAATACACATTTCTTTTAATCCCCCCAAAAGACATGTATCACGTTGCTTCTGTGATTCCTTGTTTGATTAAATGTTTTTTGCACATATACTCCTTAAAATTTGGAAATAATATAGGCTGATCTTTAAACCTCATTGTTAAAGACAAGTCAAAAAATATTCTAAGGTCTGCATTTTTGCTAAATTCCCTAAGAGATTTTCAGTTCCTCAGAACAGCCACGGAGGCACATCCAGGGGCCAATGGCTGGAAGATTTGGATGAATCTGCTGTTGTCTGAGAGTCACTCGGGGATGCCTGTTCATGCCTTCCTGATGCTCAACTAAAGGATTTAAAATGAGCAGATTTATAGTATAAAAGAAAAACGGGGAGCTGAGGAGAACCCTCATGGCTTTGATTGGCTTCTGAGTTAAACACAACGAAACCTGTAGACTCCTGCGGGGACAGCAACTATGCCGGCGCAGGCGACAGGGAGGGACTATGACCACAGGCCCCTGACTCCTCGATTTTCTGGCCCCATGTTGGTTCCAGCAGGTGTGACCAAAAATCAACCTGAAGTTCAGTCTTCTCCTGGAAATTCACCTGCGGAGGGTCAACAGCTGCCCCTTTGCCTAACCTGGGGCCACAACCCACGTGCCTCCAGAGGCCAGGCAGGGACTCTAGGTGAAGGAAGCTGGATGCGGGAGCATCCTGAGGAATGGGAGTGGGCAGGCCCATTTCAATGGGTGGCAGCTGCTGTCTAGTGTCAGCCAACTGCTGCTGTGAAGGGCATGAGCTCATTGTTGCCAGATCTTCCAGTTTTCCAAGAGAAGCCTGTGAGGTGACTCTCAATATTTAAATGCTGGAAATGGTATGTGGTCTCCCACAAAACTCACAAGAAAAACACACTTGAGCTCCAGTTTCCTTATGGGTCTGATTCTATATGGAGGCCACTGCCTCTGGCCAAAAACATTGAAAAACACCCCAGATTCTAGGTGTTCAAGACTAGGATCACTTTGCTCCATTTGTCTTCTCCAAATGTATCTCCCTCGTTCCAGTGTTCTTCTGTTTTTACTTCCAAAGTTTAATCTTCCTTAAGGGATACTTGTACCCCCAGATCTCCTTCTTCTAGTTTTTCCCCTCTTGGAATGTCCCTATGCCTCTCCTGAGTATCCATGAATAACCAACCCGCAAGTCAACACATTATGACACTCTTCCTTTTCTGAATTTATTCCCTTCTTCGTGTCCTTAGAATGTTCCCCCAGCCTTTCCACCATTTACTTTTCTCTATGAGGAAGGCCACCATCTGTTATCGAAACTGAAGATGTCAAATGCACATCTCCCAGCCATTTCATAAGTATTGGTGTCCACAGACCCAGTTCTGCCCAAAAAATTATTTAAGGATACCTTTCTACTGCTTCTGAGAAAAGTTATTTTGTTCTCCATGATATAAATTGAGGTGTATTAGGAGGCCTCTTACCCATTCCCTGGTCTTCCTGTCTTTGGTTAGTACTTTATGAAAGTGTGATGATTGGGGCTGTAGCAGCTGTATTGCAACCATGAAGACAAATGCCTAAAGGTAAAAAGATGATATGACAAGAATGATTGAGCAAATGAAGGGAGATATTCTAGGTCTTCAATGACCCTGCTCGGCCCTCAAGCAAACTCTTGACTGCCCTTCCTCCACGCCTCTTATTGTTGAAACCATAGCAACCCTATTGGACAAGTTACTTTGAGGAGAATATTTCGTACCTGCTTTTGAAATCATCCTAACTGAAACATACGCTAGCATTCTTCACCCTCTCCTTCAGCGCTCGGTATGCTTCTCATCACAAAGACGCCTGCATTTTTGCTAGCTTCCTTAAGAGCTTTGAAGTTCCTGAGAGCAGAGACTATTGTGTTAGCGTTTATGGAGCATCTGCTTTGTGTCTGCTTCTATGTTTGTCTGTGTGCTGTGCTGTCTGTCCAAGTACATATTCCTCAGTACATACAGTGAGGATGGACCTGACCCCCGCCCACCATACCCCACCTACCGTCTGGCTTCAGGAGTGGGAGTGTGAAGCCTGTGTGACCCGTAAGAACAATTCACTTTGCACTTTGCAGCAAAGTGAATTGCAAACAATTCACTTTGCAATTCACTTTGGTTCAGGCCCATGTCTCAGTCATAGCCAATGAAACTCAGTTTCAAGACTTTTGCAAAACTAATAAGAAGTGAGAAAAAAAATTCTCACTCTGGACTTGCTGATGCTGTAGCCCTGAAGACTTTCTGGGTAATCTCAAGGGGAGAGACTGAGCAAGAAAGGAACTCACGAAAATAAGAGCAGAGTCAAGAATGTTGAGGGGCTAAAACCACTATGAGAGCTAATAGAGACTCATACTCATGTTAATTTGCAATTCCCATTTCTTGAAAGCAAGAATCCCAATGAATATGCAGTTCTTTTAATCCCCTGGTAAAAGACATGTATCATATTGCTCTGCAATTCTTTGTTTGCTTATTTTTTGCATGTAAACTCCTTAAAATATGGAAATAATATAGACTAATTTTTAAAGCCCACTATTATAGACAAGTACAAAACTATTCTAAGCAATTCCCCAGATCCAAGAAACCACAGAGAGTCTGCATCTCATCAGATGGCCAGTCACTAACACACAATGCAGCCAAGAGCTCAGCAAAAATTGATGCGACCACATCAGGGTTACAAATGCCAACTTCAGAATTTGAATCATTGACCCAATATTTAATGTTCTGCACAGGACATGCTAAGGAATGGACAAGCATTCTTTTTTTTTTTTTTTTTTTTTTTTTTTTTTTTTGAGACAGAGTCTCTCTCTGTCACCCAGGCTGGAGTGCAGTGACGCGATCTCGGCTGACTGCAAGTTCCGCCTCCCGGGTTCAAGCGATTCTCCTGCCTCAGCCTCCTGAGTAACTGGGACTACAGATGCCCACAACCACCCCAGCTAATTTTTTGTATTTTAGTAGAGACAGGGTTTCACTGTGTTAGCCAGGACGGTCTCGATCTCCTGAGCTCGTGATCCGCCCACCTCGGCCTCCCAAAGTGCTGGGACTACAGGCGTGAGCCACTGCACTCGGCCAGAAAGGACAAACATTGCGACGCTCCAGGCCAGCGCACAAGACCTGAAAAGAGAAGGCAGTTCCACCTGCTTTGTATCACCTTTGAGGCAGACTGAACTCCGGGATCCAGTGTTGCCTTTGAACACATCTGGAAACTTGTGAAATTTGAAAAGTGTCGTGTCACTACTGTTGCTGGAGAATGGAAAGTGCTTTTCTCTTTCTTTCCTTCACAGCGCACCTTTTCTTGCTTCTGTTCTTGGCACGGGACATTTCTGGTGGGTTTGTCCCACTTGGAGACCGGCGAGTTCTGCGCATCACTGTTATGTTGGGCTTTCTTGCTTCCTGCAGCGTCCATAACAATTTTGCTTTATTACTGACAGCACCTTCTGTGGATTCTGGAAGCTCTTCGGTCCCATGAAAGGAGCTCCCTCCTCACCCCAGGAAAACAGGTTCACTCACAGAAAAGCCCAGGGAGAGAATATGACTGGAAACAGAACATGAGGGAGGGCAGGAATAAGAAAAGAGAAAAACAGAGGAAGGCGCTGCTATTTTTAAGTAGAACATTCTTTTCTCTTCCGAATCCACATGTTGAGCTGGGAGAGAGGAAACTTCATGCTGAAAATGGATTTTTATTGACAGCAAAGTACTTGTAAATGGGAATCTATTTTTGACAAGTGCTAAAAACAAAGCCCCGCTTTGGGGAAATAAACCGTGATTGGCATCATATTGTGTTTGTCTGTTGCATGCCATTGTCTCCAGTAGAACGCAACGCATGTTTGTTTATTTAATTAGACAACTCTCTGTCTGTCTCTCCCTCTCTCTCTGTCTCTCTCTCTCCTTCCCTTTGCGAGATTCCAAATTTAGACTTTAGCAGCATCTTGTTAACAAGGAGATATATTCAGTGGATTTTTGAGCTCCCTGAGTTCTGTCCTTGGTTCTTTCAGCAGCTCTGCATTTTGGGATGCTCGCCTGTAAGACTTTGCCATCACCGTTAACTATTACAATTATTGATGAAGCTTTTACTTTGTGTAAAACAGTGTAGGGGAATCCAGAGAGTAAAGGAGCTCAGATTCCTTCATCTGAAATTTGGAGTCCATCAGAGTCTGGCTGCCATCTTTGTTAGGGGCCTCTAAGATGTGCCCTACTAAGTAACAGATTTCTTTCTTTCTTTCCTTATTTTCTTTCTCTGTCTTTTTCTTTTCATCCTTCCTTTCTTCTTTCCTCCTTTCCTTTCTCCCTTCCTGCCCTCCTGCCCTCCTTCCCTTCTTCCCTCCCTCCCTCCCTCCTTCCTTCCTTCCTTCCTTTCTTCCTTCCTTCCTATCCTTCTTAGTCTGGGTTCTAAACAAGTTGAAATATAAAAAAGATTAAAGATGAGAGGAAAATATTGCCTTAATTACTAATAAAGCCTCAAGTAGGTAGAAAAATGCTAAAGATGCACCCCCTGTAAAAATACACCCTAGCCCCTGAAACCTGTAAGTATGTTAAGTCACATGGAAAAGGGGAATTGGAGTTCCAAGGCGGGTTGCTGATCAGCTGTGGGAAAGTGCTCCAGGGGCGTCCAATGTAATCCCAGTGTCCTCAAGTGAGAGAAAATGCAGAGGACGTGGGCGCAGGGATGTAACTGTGAAAGAAAGGCATGGAGACGTGAGACATTGCTGGCTCTGAAGATAAAGGAAGGGGCCATGAGCCAAGGAATGTGGGCAGCCCTGAGCAGCCGGAGGAGGCGAGGAAATGAATTCTCCCCTGGAGCGTCCAGAGGGAGCACAGCGCTGATGACTGACTTTAGTCTTCTGACCTCCAAAACCTTGAGATCATACAGTTGAGTTGTTTTGAGCTGCTATGTGGGTGGTCAATTTTCACAGCAGTGATTGATAGGAAAATAATGCAGAGGCCATGGTGGAGTAGTTGGTTGAAGCAGATTAGGCAAATGGACAGGCTAATAGGAAATGCTGGAGTCAGGCAGGCTGGGCCAAGTGAGCCCAGGTGAGATGTGCACCTGCCGAAGCAGAACAGGGCACAAGCCCTCTGTGCACAGCAGATGCCATGAGGAAGGATGGAACTGAGCCTAGCACCTTCATTTTACTTCCTCAGATTTACCAATCCAAGAAATCACTGCCCTTCCTAAGGAGCAGATGTGTCAAGGTGGGAGAGAGGTTGGTGACAGCAAAGCTACAGTCCCCTGCACCTGGAAGGAAAGTGCCAGGACTGAGGAGGAAGCACCTCCCTGTAACAGAGGTTGCATCTTCACCCACACTGACCTATGCGCATACCTCTGAATGCACCCCATATGAAGCGTCTCCTTCAGAATCTCATCTTGACTTTTCAATGACTCGAAATGGCTTCTCTCTGCAAATCCTATGCATTTCCAAATGTAGGTTGAATTCTTCCTCTTTATGAGAACTTTCCTGGGCACTCCAGCCCTTAGCAATCCTGAGCTGTGCTGAAATACCATAAGATTTATTCTCTCGCCTACTGCATTAGCAATTAGTCATAAGTATGTCCTCATTGAGTGTTTTGAATTCTGATCCCTTGTTTCACTACTTAACTGTTCTGGAGTTTGTCGTAGCCACCCAACTACATCATGAGTTCCCTGAGGGCAGATCTCATGCCCTACGCAATCTGGGAAGCTCTCTGGGCCTTTACAGGGAAGTTAAGTAGGGCACAGTAAAATGCGTCTTGAATGACTGATTCATCAATTGTCTACCCTGTTCTATTTAATCACATATTGGCAAAGTATTTACTGAGCGCACATTGTGTGTGAAACATTATTCTAGGTACTGGGGGAAGAGTAGTGAACAAATGAATTCATTTCCCTAACCTCAGCCCTTATTTGGGGCCATTCATCCCTATTTGTGTAAATATCCCTCAGTCATACATAACTCCAAAGTTGAATGGTCATGGATCCACAAAGCATTGTCTCCTCTGTATATCACAAAGATAAGCACTGTCTTTGTGACATAATCACTCGAGTCTCTGGATTCCTCTGGATCTGTGCAGAGGCCGGCACTAGGCCATATGGCACCTTTGTGGAAATTTTAAGATACTGCCCTGGGAGGTTGCAGAACCTAAGTGAATTAGGGTGAATTAGTAAAAGTTGCCCCCTTCTGGATATTTTCAGCTTAAGCCTGGGTCGTTGGTTTGGCAACTAGAATACAAGCTAGATTTAATTTCCACTTACCCCTTGAGCTGAGAACTCTTGTGCAGTGCACAACCTTCACAACTGTATGTAGCAGCCCTTTTCTTATGTTCACTTGGATCCAGGTTGACCGGGTTCCTGTATCTATTCCAGACCCCAAAGAATCCCACATAGGGACCCTTCTGAGGTCTTTTGAAACAAAAAAATGATAAAGAAATGAGGTTTATTTGTCTCACGGTCCTCTAGGCTGTATAAACCCGGCAGCAGCATCTGCTTCTGGTGAAGACCTAAGGAAGCTCTTAATCATGGTGGAAGGCAAAGGGGAAGCAGGCATGTCAGATAGCGAGAGAGGCCCTTCTGAGGTCTTGCTCAGTCTCTGTGGTGGGGCACAGAAGAGTCCTGGGTGTTCCAGGCACATCAAGCTTAAGCCCTGGCTTCTCTATGTGCATCTCCAGCTAGCTCATTCCCTAATTTCCTTCCAGGCACTCCTCGCTCTGCCAACCCTCACCAGCATAGTGACATCACCTCTTCAACAAACAAGCACTCCATCAAAATGGAAATGTTATGTTTTTTGTTTTTTTTTTTTGTTTGTTTGTTTGTTTGTTTGTTTGAGACAGAGTCTCTCTCTGTCACCCAGGCTGGAGTGCAGTGACGCGATCTCGGCTGACTGCAAGTTCCGCCTCCCGGGTTCAAGCGATTCTCCTGCCTCAGCCTCCTGAGTAACTGGGACTACAGATGCCCACAACCACCCCAGCTAATTTTTTGTATTTTAGTAGAGACAGGGTTTCACTGTGTTAGCCAGGACGGTCTCGATCTCCTGAGCTCGTGATCCGCCCACCTCGGCCTCCCAAAGTGCTGGGACTACAGGCGTGAGCCACTGCACTCGGCCAGAAAGGACAAACATTGCGACGCTCCAGGCCAGCGCACAAGACCTGAAAAGAGAAGGCAGTTCCACCTGCTTTGTATCACCTTTGAGGCAGACTGAACTCCGGGATCCAGTGTTGCCTTTGAACACATCTGGAAACTTGTGAAATTTGAAAAGTGTCGTGTCACTACTGTTGCTGGAGAATGGAAAGTGCTTTTCTCTTTCTTTCCTTCACAGCGCACCTTTTCTTGCTTCTGTTCTTGGCACGGGACATTTCTGGTGGGTTTGTCCCACTTGGAGACCGGCGAGTTCTGCGCATCACTGTTATGTTGGGCTTTCTTGCTTCCTGCAGCGTCCATAACAATTTTGCTTTATTACTGACAGCACCTTCTGTGGATTCTGGAAGCTCTTCGGTCCCATGAAAGGAGCTCCCTCCTCACCCCAGGAAAACAGGTTCACTCACAGAAAAGCCCAGGGAGAGAATATGACTGGAAACAGAACATGAGGGAGGGCAGGAATAAGAAAAGAGAAAACAGAGGAAGGCGCTGCTATTTTAAGTAGAACATTCTTTTCTCTTCCGAATCCACATGTTGAGCTGGGAGAGAGGAAACTTCATGCTGAAAATGGATTTTATTGACAGCAAAGTACTTGTAAATGGGAATCTATTTTGACAAGTGCTAAAACAAAGCCCCGCTTTGGGGAAATAAACCGTGATTGGCATCATATTGTGTTTGTCTGTTGCATGCCATTGTCTCCAGTAGAACGCAACGCATGTTTGTTTATTTAATTAGACAACTCTCTGTCTGTCTCTCCCTCTCTCTCTGTCTCTCTCTCTCCTTCCCTTTGCGAGATTCCAAATTTAGACTTTAGCAGCATCTTGTTAACAAGGAGATATATTCAGTGGATTTTGAGCTCCCTGAGTTCTGTCCTTGGTTCTTTCAGCAGCTCTGCATTTTGGGATGCTCGCCTGTAAGACTTTGCCATCACCGTTAACTATTACAATTATTGATGAAGCTTTTACTTTGTGTAAAACAGTGTAGGGGAATCCAGAGAGTAAAGGAGCTCAGATTCCTTCATCTGAAATTTGGAGTCCATCAGAGTCTGGCTGCCATCTTTGTTAGGGGCCTCTAAGATGTGCCCTACTAAGTAACAGATTTCTTTCTTTCTTTCCTTATTTTCTTTCTCTGTCTTTTCTTTTCATCCTTCCTTTCTTCTTTCCTCCTTTCCTTTCTCCCTTCCTGCCCTCCTGCCCTCCTTCCCTTCTTCCCTCCCTCCCTCCCTCCTTCCTTCCTTCCTTCCTTTCTTCCTTCCTTCCTATCCTTCTTAGTCTGGGTTCTAAACAAGTTGAAATATAAAAAAGATTAAAGATGAGAGGAAAATATTGCCTTAATTACTAATAAAGCCTCAAGTAGGTAGAAAATGCTAAAGATGCACCCCTGTAAAATACACCCTAGCCCCTGAAACCTGTAAGTATGTTAAGTCACATGGAAAAGGGGAATTGGAGTTCCAAGGCGGGTTGCTGATCAGCTGTGGGAAAGTGCTCCAGGGGCGTCCAATGTAATCCCAGTGTCCTCAAGTGAGAGAAAATGCAGAGGACGTGGGCGCAGGGATGTAACTGTGAAAGAAAGGCATGGAGACGTGAGACATTGCTGGCTCTGAAGATAAAGGAAGGGGCCATGAGCCAAGGAATGTGGGCAGCCCTGAGCAGCCGGAGGAGGCGAGGAAATGAATTCTCCCCTGGAGCGTCCAGAGGGAGCACAGCGCTGATGACTGACTTTAGTCTTCTGACCTCCAAAACCTTGAGATCATACAGTTGAGTTGTTTTGAGCTGCTATGTGGGTGGTCAATTTTCACAGCAGTGATTGATAGGAAAATAATGCAGAGGCCATGGTGGAGTAGTTGGTTGAAGCAGATTAGGCAAATGGACAGGCTAATAGGAAATGCTGGAGTCAGGCAGGCTGGGCCAAGTGAGCCCAGGTGAGATGTGCACCTGCCGAAGCAGAACAGGGCACAAGCCCTCTGTGCACAGCAGATGCCATGAGGAAGGATGGAACTGAGCCTAGCACCTTCATTTTACTTCCTCAGATTTACCAATCCAAGAAATCACTGCCCTTCCTAAGGAGCAGATGTGTCAAGGTGGGAGAGAGGTTGGTGACAGCAAAGCTACAGTCCCCTGCACCTGGAAGGAAAGTGCCAGGACTGAGGAGGAAGCACCTCCCTGTAACAGAGGTTGCATCTTCACCCACACTGACCTATGCGCATACCTCTGAATGCACCCCATATGAAGCGTCTCCTTCAGAATCTCATCTTGACTTTTCAATGACTCGAAATGGCTTCTCTCTGCAAATCCTATGCATTTCCAAATGTAGGTTGAATTCTTCCTCTTTATGAGAACTTTCCTGGGCACTCCAGCCCTTAGCAATCCTGAGCTGTGCTGAAATACCATAAGATTTATTCTCTCGCCTACTGCATTAGCAATTAGTCATAAGTATGTCCTCATTGAGTGTTTTGAATTCTGATCCCTTGTTTCACTACTTAACTGTTCTGGAGTTTGTCGTAGCCACCCAACTACATCATGAGTTCCCTGAGGGCAGATCTCATGCCCTACGCAATCTGGGAAGCTCTCTGGGCCTTTACAGGGAAGTTAAGTAGGGCACAGTAAAATGCGTCTTGAATGACTGATTCATCAATTGTCTACCCTGTTCTATTTAATCACATATTGGCAAAGTATTTACTGAGCGCACATTGTGTGTGAAACATTATTCTAGGTACTGGGGAAGAGTAGTGAACAAATGAATTCATTTCCCTAACCTCAGCCCTTATTTGGGGCCATTCATCCCTATTTGTGTAAATATCCCTCAGTCATACATAACTCCAAAGTTGAATGGTCATGGATCCACAAAGCATTGTCTCCTCTGTATATCACAAAGATAAGCACTGTCTTTGTGACATAATCACTCGAGTCTCTGGATTCCTCTGGATCTGTGCAGAGGCCGGCACTAGGCCATATGGCACCTTTGTGGAAATTTTAAGATACTGCCCTGGGAGGTTGCAGAACCTAAGTGAATTAGGGTGAATTAGTAAAAGTTGCCCCTTCTGGATATTTTCAGCTTAAGCCTGGGTCGTTGGTTTGGCAACTAGAATACAAGCTAGATTTAATTTCCACTTACCCCTTGAGCTGAGAACTCTTGTGCAGTGCACAACCTTCACAACTGTATGTAGCAGCCCTTTTCTTATGTTCACTTGGATCCAGGTTGACCGGGTTCCTGTATCTATTCCAGACCCCAAAGAATCCCACATAGGGACCCTTCTGAGGTCTTTTGAAACAAAAAAATGATAAAGAAATGAGGTTTATTTGTCTCACGGTCCTCTAGGCTGTATAAACCCGGCAGCAGCATCTGCTTCTGGTGAAGACCTAAGGAAGCTCTTAATCATGGTGGAAGGCAAAGGGGAAGCAGGCATGTCAGATAGCGAGAGAGGCCCTTCTGAGGTCTTGCTCAGTCTCTGTGGTGGGGCACAGAAGAGTCCTGGGTGTTCCAGGCACATCAAGCTTAAGCCCTGGCTTCTCTATGTGCATCTCCAGCTAGCTCATTCCCTAATTTCCTTCCAGGCACTCCTCGCTCTGCCAACCCTCACCAGCATAGTGACATCACCTCTTCAACAAACAAGCACTCCATCAAAATGGAAATGTTATGTTTTTTGTTTTTTTTTTTGTTTGTTTGTTTGTTTGTTTGTTTGAGACAGAGTCTCTCTCTGTCACCCAGGCTGGAGAGCAGTAGTGCAATTTCAGCTCACTGCAACCTCCGCCTCCCGGGTTCACGCCATTCTCCTGCCTCAGCCTCCCTAGTAGCTGGGACTACAGGCGCCCACCACCACGCCCGGCTTTTTTTTGTATTTTTAGTGGAGATGGGGTTTCACTGTGTTAAGCCAGGATAGTCTCGATCTCCTGACCTCGTGATCCGCCCGCCTCAGCCTCCCAGAGTGCTGGGATTACAGGCGTGAGCCACCACGCCCGGCAGAAAAGTTATGTTTTTAAGACAATTCTTTATCCCAGAAAATTTCCTTATCAAGGAAATTAAGGAGGCTTGAAGTTGGCAAGAAGCATAAGGTCCCAGGAGAGTCAGCAAGTCAACGTTTCTTGGAATTACTTGACCACATCAAAATGCATCTTGGATCTCTTATTTGCTTTTTGCTTTGGTGTGTCACATTCAGCAGAACCAGGGAGGTTGGACTGGAATTCCAGGAAATCTCAGTCCCTCAGTAGAAAATAAATGCACCCAGTGGCTGACAACGGGAAGATGTCACCCAGCATCAGGCTAGTTCCTTAACTATGTCACATTTCATGTGCAATAGCTGTGCTCACCTGTCCTTGCACTGGTTCTGAGGATAGCATCCTGGTGCACGTTGGGAGTGATGGTGCATGTTAATGAAGCCTGCTTCATTTATTCCTGCTTTCCTACTCACTGGCCTTGTGACCCTCTGCAAGGTATTGACTACTCTGTGACTCCCTGTTCTCATCTGCAAAGCAGGAGTAATAATATCACCCACCTACTTGGGATGTTGGGAGGATTTGAATGAGTAAAAATGTATTAGCACCCTATGACAACAGACTCTGCACCGAAGCGAGTTCAGAGTTAAAGTGATTTATGACTCATCACCATTGGATTCCGACAAGAACATGGCAGTGTTTTCTGTACATGTAAAATATTAAAAGGGATTTCAGGAGTGGCCAGCTTACTGCAATTTTCAGACACATAGCTACTGATGTGGTTGTGTGTGACCCTCCCTCTGTTGATAATGTCTGCTCCACAAATCCAGTGCTTTGTGTCCTCTGCATGTGTTTACATTTGCAGGAAAAGCTCTGTGATCCCCATTATCTGGAGCCAAGCCATTGGCTGAAGGAGTCCAGTGGAATTTACAAAGCTAATGGGGGTTTGTCCTGCCTGCCCACTGGAAACAAGCAGATGAAAATAGGGCATCGGTTGAGAATGGCCTTCAGATAGAAAGTCACAGTTCAGTGCTCGATGCAGCCACGAATGCCTCCCGGGACCTGGAAAATCCCCTCGTGTGCTAACTGGGCTCCTGTACGTCATTCCAGAAAGCAGAGAGCAGCATTAGGAAGGTGCTTTTTATACCAATTCAAATCTGCCATCCTCTTCATTATTCACAGAAAGTCCTGGGACACTGAACTATTTCCAGCTTGGGGTTTTACACATAAAGCTTCTGTGAGCAATTGTGCACAGGTTTTTGTGTAGCTCAATATGGTTTTAGTTAATGTTTTTTCTCTACTTTGTTGCTAAACCTGGGATGCAATCTCTTGTTTCTGTGCTGTACATGCAGATGAGTGGGAACTGAAGGGGTCTGTTTGTTGACTGATGATTGGTGTTTTTCTCTTCTTCTTTCTTTTTTTTGAGACAGAGTCTTGCTCCGTCACCCAGGCTGGAGTGTAGTGGTGTGATCTTGGCTCACTGCAACCTCTGCCTCCCGGGTTCAAGTGATTCTCCTGCCTCAGCTTCCTGTGTAGCTGAGATTACAGGTGCATACCTCCACACCCAGCTAATTTTTGTATTTTTAGTAGAGAGAGGGTTTCACCATGTTGGCCAGGCTGTTCTCGAACTCCTGACCTCGTGATCTGCCCACCTCGGCCTCCCGAAGTGCTGGGATTACAGGCGTGAGCCACCACACCCGGCCGATTGGTGTTTCTTCACTAGCCTGGTTTCTGTCACTGCATGATGCCTGACTACGATGGCAGTCTGGGTAATGTTTCTCCAAACTGGAACAGCCCAGATGTTCTTCAACAGATGAGTAGTTACACAAACTGTGGTACCCCCTCTATGAAATTCGACTTAGCGATGAAAAGGATGGAACTCTTGACACAACAGCTTGGATGGATCTCAAAGGCATTAGGCTGAGTGAAAACAGCCAGTCCCCGAAGGTCACACCCTGAGTGATTCACTGATATGACGTTCTTGAAAGCATAGAGAGGGGCAGGTGAGTGGCTGCCAGGAGTCCAGAACGAGGGGGAGCAGGAAAGACGTGAAGACAGCTTTGTGTGCGTGATTCAGTGCTGTGTCCTGGATGTGGTGCTAGTTACATGAACTCACATGCAGGGAATGTAAGCCAAAAATAAAATGCTAAGGCCCCTCAAGCAATTGACTAAATCCCTTCTCTCAGCCAAGGGTGTTTCTAAGTTAACCCTTGTTCATCAAGGGTTAACATCAATATCAATATTTCTTAATGTTCCCAAGTTAATCTTAATATTCCATATTGATGTTTGTGAGTTAAGTGCTGCTGATTTGCTTATACGAATTTAAGTTATACATACTTTCAAATATGCCATGGCCACCAGGATTGAGAATGAGCTCAACCAAAGTTTTGAAACACTAATTCAGGCCATGATGGGAATTAGGAGGTCAGACTCACCTCACTACACCCTCCTTCCTTTGGAATTCAGGCACAGCTGACTGGCATTAACTTTAAAACACACCTTCAGACTGACAAAGCAGACTTTTTGTAGCGATAAAATACCCACGTGACAGATAGCAAGCCCTAAAAGAAATCAAAATATTGCACCCCAAAATAGATTTATTTGACATATTTTGAAAAGGCCCTGCAAAGCTGTCTCTTGCGGGGAAAAATCTACGTTTTGTAGAGGATCCGCTTCCCTTTCCAGGACTTTTTCCTGATCCAGGAGAGAATCAACTAAGAATCTGGTACCTTTGTAAGTCTGATAATAAACTTTTAAATCTGTTCTCTCTGAAGCCTGCTACCTGGAGGCAGCATGTACAC
Organism: Rhinopithecus bieti; assembly: GCF_001698545.2. Classification (NCBI taxonomy): domain Eukaryota; kingdom Metazoa; phylum Chordata; class Mammalia; order Primates; family Cercopithecidae; genus Rhinopithecus; species Rhinopithecus bieti. The sequence goes on from NW_016804704.1 coordinate 1,068,277, forward strand.
CACAAGAACCTTGGCCTCCACAACCCCTTATCTGAACCCAGATATTCCTTTCTATCGATTCCAGGTCTTTAGATAAACAATTTCAACCAACTGCCAGTCAGAAAATCTTTGAATCCACCTATGACCTGGAACACCGCCGCCTCCCACTTTGAGCTATCCTGCATTTTTAATGGGAACCAATGTACATCTTACACATATTGGTTGATGTCTTGCGTCTCCCTAAAATATTTAAAACCAAAAGCTGTAGCCCAACCACCTTGGACACATGTTCTCAGGACCTCCTGAGGCTGTCACGGGTATATCCTCAACCTTGGCAAAATAAACTTCTAAACTGAGTAAGACCAGTCTCAGACACTTTCTGGTTTACAGATAAAATGACTAAACTCCACACACACGTTGCATCAATGCCAGTTTATACTATCATTCCAGAAGATGGAACCCCCTGGGAACCAGAGTAATGGATACATAGGACCTCTCTGTACCACTTTGCAACTTTCTGTAAATCTATCATTATTTTAAAGTATTAATAAAAAGCTTTTTAAAAAAGAACATATTGAACTACTCCAAATATCCTCAACCATATTTCTTTTCTTTTTTCTTTCTTTTTTTTTTTTTGAGATGCAGTCTCATTCTATCACCCAGGTTGGAGTGCAGTGGTGCGGTCTCAGCTCACTGCAACCTCTGCCTCCTGGGTTCAAGCGATTCTCCTGCCTCAGCCTCCTGAGTAGCTGGGACTACAGGTGCACGCCACCACACCCGGCTAATTTTTGTATTTTTAGTACAGACAGGGTTTCATCATATTGGCCAGGATATTCCCGATCTCTTGACCTCGTGATTCCACCACCTCAACCTCCCAAAGTGCTGAGATTACAGGCATGAGCCACCATGCCAGGCCCCTCAACCATATTTCTTTGGCATGCCAAAGGACTCTAGACTCTTAGCAGGTTTATCACTAATGCTAGTGTTGTGTAATTTTGTAACAATTTAGCATACTGTTGTTAGCAAGAATGACAACCTCTAATGTCCACAGCAGCCCAGCCTGGCAACATAAATAAGTGAAGTAGCCTGTTTATGCAGCAACTGTAGCTTAGTGTTGACAGCCTGCGATATAGTCCAGATAATCCCAATATTTAGATTTTTCATTAACACAAAAACTCATACATTAATGGAAAATCTCCCATTAAAAACACTTGCCACATGTGCCTCAAATAAAGCATGGTCATTGGCTGTATCTTGTCCACAAACCAACAGAGGTGATTCCATTTGACCAGCAACTTCTGCCAGAAAGAATAAATGCAAGGCTGCCGAGTTGCAGGTCCCAGTGTACAGTTTGCTACCTGCAAGAGGTGCAGTTTGCTACCTGCAAGAGGTTGGAGATGCAGTTTGCTACCTGCAAGAGGTGCAGTTTGCTACCTGCAAGAGGTTGGAGACGTTGGTAAATAAAGTCAGGATAGCACAATAGAAGGATTGTTTCTTTCCTGGACCATGACAAGCCTTGACCTCCTGAGAATTAAAGAACAAGGCGAGGGAAGTCTCCCGTTCAACTGAAACAGGTAGCAACATGAGCAAAGCAGGAGATGGTAATGCTTATAGAGGCGCCATGAGACATTAATACTCCCTAGTGAAGTTTATTAGGTAAGTGCTGCAGATTTGATTAGGGTGAATTTAAGTTACACATACTTTCAAATATGTTATGGCCTGTAGGGTTGAAGATGAGCTCAATCAGATTTTTTAACAGACACACACACACACACACACACACTCACAATATGATACTATTGAAACTGCCTTGGCAAAATTATGACAGACTCAGTGAAAGAATCTAACTTAACCGACCCCATCTTGCTTCTAACCTCCAAGCTGTCCTTGTTCATTCCTGGGCGTAGGCTGAACTAACTTTGGGAGAAACTTAATTTATAGGACTTAACAGTCCTGTCTCAAAGCAGACCTCCTTCTTGCCTGAGGACTAGGTTGCTTTTGTAGGACTCACATTAGCCACAAGATTAGAAATTATGGTTTAGGAATCATGCAGCTGGAGGCTACAAGATTCGGACCCTCCCTAAGCTGCCCCTAAGGTCAGTGCTTGAGACGTTTTGCAGACCCTGCACTTGATGGGTCAGCCGGCACCACCCAGATTGATAAACTGGCCCATCTGATCTTGTGACCCCCACCCAGGAACTGACTCAGCCCAAGAAGACAGCTCCGACTCCCTGTGATTTCATCCCTGACCAATCAGCACTCCTGGCTCACTGTGATTTCATCCCTGACCAATCAGCACTCCTGGCTCACTGTGATTTCATCCCTGACCAGTCAGCACTCCTGGCTCACTGTGATTTCATCCCTGACCAGTCAGCACTCCTGGCTCAGTGGCTTCCCCCCACCCACCAACTTATCCTTAAAAACTCTACTCCCTGAATACCTGGGGAGTAATACTGATCTGAGTAATAATACAACTTAGGTCTCCGCACAGCTGGCTCTGCGTGAATTACTCTTTCTCTATTGTAATTCCCCTGTCTTGATGAATCAGCTCTGTCTAGGCAAGGTGGACCCTTTGGGTGGTTACACTATGATATGGTACTGTTATGCATTATTATAGATCTATATAAAATATTACCTTATGTGGATATGCTCCGGTCATAAGAAAGTAGCTTTATGTTTTGTGGAGAATTTTCCTCAATACTCTGTATATACAGGGTCACCTGGAGATTGTCAAGAGTCTAAATGTGAAGCCATTTATAAGTGACCTTGTCTATAATGAATGCTAGGTTCCCAAATATGTGTACGTTCCTGGCTAAGTCAAACCACAAAAAAGAATAAGAAAGAACACGAGGGCTACACAATCCTTTTAGGGCAATCCTACCTGTTGTTATTATTTTTTCCTTGAAACTTTACAGACCAAGATACGTGTCCTATCACCCATCACCTGCCTCATTGCACCCATAAAGCAGTTGATTGCAGGCTAGGCACAGTGGCTCATGCTTGGAATCTGAGGCCAGCAGATCACCTGAGGTCAGGAGTTCAAGACCAGCCTGCCCAACATGGTGAAACCCCATCTTTACTAAAAATGCAAAAATTAGCCAGGCATGGTGGTGCAAGCCTATAATTTCAGCTACTCAGGAGGCTGAGGCAGGCGAATCGCTTGAATCTGGGAGGAGGAGGTTGCAATAAGCCGAGATCTCACCACTGCACTACAGCCTGGACAGCAGAGTGAGACTCTGTCTCAAAAAAAAAAAAAAAAAATCTATTGCCTTTCTTAATGCCTGCTCTCAGCTGACTAAATTCTTTCTTTAGATTAAAAAATCAGAAACAACAAACTAAAGAAAAAAACACAGAAAAACCCACCTCCTTTGAGGTAGAGGAGTAAAAAGTTGCTCAGAATTTACCAGTTCTATTAAATAATCAGACCTCACCCTTCTGTTTTCCTTATCTATTTGCAATGCTAAGTTAAAGCATTCAGTGCCCTTTTACCTGGGCTTTCAAAAACCTTAAGGTACTGAGAAAATGGTATTTTTTTAACCATATATGTATATTTTTTTCAAGATGGAGTCTCGCTCTGTCGCCCAGGCTGGAGTGCAGTGGCGTGATCTCAGCTCAATGCAAGCTCCACCTCACGGGTTCGCACCATTCTCCTGCTTCAGCCTCCTGAGTAGCTGGGACTACAGGCACCTGCCAGCACGCCCGGCTAACTTTTTGTATTTTTAGTATAGACAGGGTTTCACTAGGTTAGCCAGGATGATCTCGATCTCCTGACCTCGTGATCTGCCCGCCTCGGCCTCCCAAAGTGCTGGGATCACAGGCATGAGACACCGCGCCCGGCCTAACCTTCTGTATTAACCCTAAAGCAACTACATTTAAAAAATAACAGGTAACTAAATTGGAATACCAATTTCTTTAATCACAGATCAGGTACATACCTTTATGGGAACATTTCCTTCAAAGCAAGACAAGGAAGACTGGTCTAATCCTGTATTTTATTTATGAATTTATTTCTTGAATTAACTGAACATGAATCTGTGTCAAAGTAAAACTTGTATCTGAAAGAATCCAAATAATGAGCAGCTTTCTTTCTATACTTTTCCCTTAAGAATAAAAGGTTGGGCAAAATGCGTTTCCAACGACAATCTGCAAACAAGATGAGAAGAGTCTGGGTGAATACATTTTTAAACGACTGCCTGGATCAATTGGAATTGTCATTGGTTTCTTTATTTACTGTTATTTTACCATCATCTATAATAATCTTGTTCAATCATATTTTGTAAATAAATATGTGAATGAATCAAGAAGTAAGTAGAAAATGTGTCTAGGAGATACTTCATTGGGAAACAAAGCTGATTAAAAGGATTAAGTGTTCATGATTCCATTTTTGTAAGATACCTGCATGCACCTGTGTGTAGATGATTTGATCAGAAAGAATTGTTTTGCGGTGTTAACAAACTCAAAGTTTTAGAGTCAAAAATGGAAATAAATCTCCCTTTTTTATATAGTCAGAAAGATGCAATTCATCACATTCATATTAATTGTCTTTATCCAAAGCCGGGACTGGGGAGAATCGGGGGCAGGCAGGAGATTGCATTTTTGTGACAAGCAGGAAGTTACTTCTGGCAGCCATGCACCTAGGTCAATACCCTCAGATACAAGGACACAAGGGTGACAGCTGTGAATGAATGTTCAGATCCCAAAAAGATGACCACAACCCCTCTAAGACTCATTCCTAGAGTATTTAAACAAAGAGGCTCACTTGGCCTTTAAAAAGGTTGGCACACATCTCCAATAGGTAGGAAAATAATTTACAAATACTGGTTTTCTAAAAGAAATCCTGTAAGGGGTGGCGGGGTTGGGGGGAAATGGGTAGGCGTTCTCTTTCCCTCTGGCCACCAAAGAAAGTTTATTTTATTATTATTTCATTGATATTTATCCTCCCAGTGTTTATGTTCTTCCAGGCATTGTGTCAATGGAAAGGGATTCAGTGATGATGAAGACATTCTGGGAGAATTTGGCATAGATGAGTTGGAATTAGCAGACCTCAGTCAATCAGGATCCCCTGTTGGGCGAATTCTGTTCAGGTCCAGCAGGTTGGGGCTCACCCAGTGAGGAAGACTTCCTGGGTGAGGAAGACTCCCTTAGTGCTCCTTCCAACACTCCCTCTGAAAAGCCTTCCTTACGGGAGCCTCGCCGCCCTAGGAATAAACAAGGGAAGGGGAGGCATTTGCACCCTTTTCCTGGGGTCCTTTAGAACCAGTGCGCCTCAGTCCCGCTCATTATATTCTCCCAATTCTTCTCACTGTCCTATTTTACTGTTACTCCAACAGAATAAATTCTTTTCTATTTTTTTGAGGCAGGAATTGTGGCTCCTAATAAACATTTTTCTAGTGCTCTGACGATTCACTATTCCTTCCCCAAATTTTAAAAATCAAAGAAACTCCTTTCTCTCTGCTGCAACCTTCCTGCCCTGAGTCATAACACAGCATATGGCCAGCTCCTGGGATGAGAAAGGGTCCAGGTGAGATGGGATGAACGGGTGCAGATGAGAAACCAAACACCTTTCAACGTGTTGCATAAGCACACCAGGCTCGCTCATGGCCTGGCAACAGCTCAGAGTGGAGGCAGGGCCTTACAAGCAGTAGGCACATCCCCACTCAGGCTCCTTGGTTCCTGTCTCCTTTCTTCCCTCCCAGAATCATGTAAAATGCTGACTTCTAGGAGAAAGAAAAAGCAAGCCTCATCTTTCATCCTAAAGCAGCTCCTTAAAAACAAAGAATACACAAGAGTTATTTCAGCCACCTCCAGTATTTATCATCAAGTGATTTTGTATAATTCTCTCCACTTTGCAAAATCTTCATGCTCTGGAAAGGGCTGTTGGGGATAGAATCTCAGGTCGAAGTGGGGGCTGCGGGACTGAGCAAAAGGACCCTGATGCCTTCTTTGGTTCTGCTGTTCTATGATTTTAGTAAATTGGAGTGAGGGTCCTCCACCTCCCACTCACAGCTCCTGCTCAGTTTGTTGGTTGCTTGGTTGGTTTTCGTTAAAATTCTTCCCCAATCCATCTGATATGGTTAGGCTTTGTGTCCCCACCCAAATCTCATCTAGAATTGTAATCCCCAGGAGTTGCGGGAGAGACCTGGTGGGAGATTATATGATCACAGGGGCGGTTTCCCCCATGCTGTTCTTGTGAGACTGAGTGAGTTCTCACAGGATCTGATGGTTTTACAAGTGTTTGACAGTTCCTCCTTCATGTGTTTACTCTCTCTCTCTCTTTCTCTCTCTCTCGCCTGCTGCCATGTAAGATGTGCCTGCTTCCCCTTCTTCCATGAGTTTTAGTTTCCTGTGGCCTCCTCAGCCATGAAGAACTGCAAGTCAATTACACCTCCTTTGTTTACAAATTACCCAATTCTGGATAGTATCTTTATAGTAGCGGGAGAACAGACTAATACACCATCCAATGGAACAACGTTGCTCTCAACCAAATATAACTTAAGTACTTATGGCTCAACTGGAGAGAGAACTTAGAACAAGAAATACATAATTTCATTAATGCTCAGTCTTCTGCCCTGGGGAGCAGCGGGATGAGACATCTACATTTGGCTGCAGTTTCTGGGGCCTCTCCTGCTGGTAGCATCTCTCTCTGTATTGTGTTATTCTAATATTTAAAGATTTGTATTTTTCATACAGCATGTGCCCTCAACCTGTGCCTACAACAAACTTTAGCAGCTGTGCATCCACCTGAGAAGGATGACTCTTCTCTTGGGTTTATTCAGTTTTATTCAGTTATTTTGACCATCTCAGTTTCTCCCTCTGTGCTGTTTGTAGAATCCAAGCCCAATATCAGCTGTGACTCTAGTGATCCTTCCTCTGCATCCAGGATTCTCTGTCCATTGACCCTACCAGGAATGAAGCGTCCCTGAGGTCACTGTGAGATACGTCAGAGTCATTTGTGTTACTTTCCTTCCCATTCCTGCAGATGCTGCATTTGCTTCTAAAGCGGAAATCCAGCCAGCGCAGTGTTGAGGGCAGGCAGCTGCCGATGGTGGGACGCCAGGCATCTGAGCATAAGCCTGAGCCCAGAGGGATGAGGATGGCCTGTCGGGACAGTCAACTGCAGAAGACAGTGCTTCTTGGTCAATCAAAACAGTGGCAACTCTTCCTCTTTTTCCCAAAGTTCTTGGAAAGCCATAGACTCCCTGGGGAAGTGGTTTTGAATGTTCATTAATCTGGGAGGGGTTTACATTAACAAAACAGAATGTAAGGAATCTCATCTAAAACCCGGAGGTCTTCTGACGAGTCTTCCGTGGGCTCATCAAAAACCATACAATTGGCCAGGCACAGTGGCTCATGCCTGTCATCCCAGCATTCTGGGAGGTCAAGGCAGGTGGATAAATGAGGCCAGAAGTTCAAGACCAGCCTGGACAACAGGGTGAAATCCACTCTCTACAACAAAAGACAAAAATTAGCTGAGTGTGGTGGTGCACACCTGAAGTCCCAGCTACTCAGGAGGCTGAGGTAGGAGGATCATTTGAGACAGGAGTTCAAGTCTCCAGTGAGCCATGATTGCACCACTGTACTTCAGCCTGGGCAACAGAGCAAGACCCTGTCCAAAAAAAAAAAAAAACCCACAAAGCTACACAAGCAGCATAATATAAATATCAGAGTCACGTGGAATGGCTGTGCTCCTCAGGCCTTTGCCTTGGACACCAGAAGCTCAAGGATGGAGGTTCCATGTGAATGTGGGCACAGGAGGGAGGGCTGAGTCCACACAGGGGTGGGGAACCTGGGTTTGGGGGGCTCTAAATGAGGGAACAGTGAAGGTGGTGGCCAACACTTGTTGTGTCAACTGCAGTCAACCCTTATCTCCAGACTCCATGCTCAGCAGCCACATGTGGACACTGTCTGTGAGCATCCACCTTTCAGACTGGTCCCCTTTGTTGGTCCCTCACCGCCCTGGCTTCCTGTGCTGCTGGGGCGGTCAAGGGACCTAAGGGTATAAGCTGGACAGTTGCCAGGAAGCTTCTGGGAGAGAACTCCAGGGAACAGGGAAACCTATAGGTTCTCCCCCATTTCTTTTCTCTGTGTGACTCAGTTATGGCGAGGGGAGTCTTCAGCCCCCTTATGACCATGAGGCACCAGCTGTGAAGATGAAGGGCCCCTCCCCAGGGCCCTGAGAGAGTGGAAAAGGGAAGAGTGGTTCGTAAGGATGATAGGGATGTAAGGTGACACAAGAGGGATTTTATTTTAATCTTTTTTTTTTTAACCAGACAAATAGTTCATGTTACTGCCAAACCATTAGGAAATACTGAAAAAAAGAAAGGGAAAAAAATAGCCTATCCTTTGTAGTTTCACAAAGTTCCTGTTGTTCTCTCTCTCTCCCTCTCTCTCTCTCTCTCTCTCTCTCTCTCTCTCTCCCTCTCTTTTGAGACAGGATCTCACTCTGTCGCCCAGGCTGGAGTGCAGTGGCATGATCTCAGCTCAAGCAATCCTCCTACTTCAGCCTCCTGACCATAGTCACACACCACCATGCCCAGCTAATCTTTTTATTTTTTGTAGAGACAGGATCTCACCATGTTGCCCAGGCTGGTTTTGAACCTCTGCTCTCAAGAAATCCTCCCACCTTGGCCTCCCAAAGTGCTGGGATTACAGGCGTGAGCCATCAAGAGAGAAGCCCAGCATGCTTCTCTCTTGATCCTTCAGATTTTACTTCCTATGAATTCCCTTCCCCAGCACTGAATCAGGGAACACATTCAGTTTTCACTCTCTCTCTCTCTCTCTCTCTCTCTCTCTCTCTCTCTCTCTCTCTCTCTCAGCGCTCCAATTCCCAAATCAGCTCTGAATGACCTCAAGAGCTTAACTTCTAAGGCCTCCTCTGGGGCAGGCCTCCCATGCGTTTCACTTGTCCTGGTGGTTGCAGGTACCAAGTTACCCCATTGCCGTTGAAGGGATGAACACACAGAGCACTCCGATGTTATTGTTCCTTGGGAGCCTGGATACAGCCGGCTCGTGTACACTCACAGAAAGTCACTTATTTGCTTATCGCTTCTTGAGTCTCAAGCACAATCACTTTGGAGGATTGGTGGGCTGATGGGACAGCAATTTAATGCCAAGATAATCCAGCCACAATAACAGGCAAGCCTCCAGAAGCACTGAAATAATTGCGTGGTCTAAGAGTTGGTTCCGAACAGTAATTAACGCAGGAGCAGCAGCCTTTTCGGGGACCCTCACTGCCCGCACAAAAGAATCGGGCTCTGTGCTGATAGAGGAGCGTTTCCAGCCAGTGCAGCTGATAATTAAGTGGCCTCGTCAGAAGACTTCGATGTTTACCGATTCAGTGGGAAGATGTGATTGAAAAAATACATTTAAAAGGAGAGGAAAAGAATATTAAGAATTGCCTTTAAAACCACTTTGATGTCAACAAACTTAAAAACATGCTGCAAAAATAAGACGCACAATCCTTTACTGAAGGCACCATTATAAAAAAGTGGCTGAGCTTGACAGAAGCCTGAAGGGTACTTTTGTGGGATTTCTAATGCTTATGTATGTGCACTATTGAATTTTTAGGTATGTAAATTGTGGCTTAGTGAGGATGGAGGTTGTTTATTTAACAAAGGCACAGAGAGGGCTCTAATGCACTTAGAGTAAAGAGGCTCAGGCTTGGTCAGGATGCCTCCATGTCTATGGCGAAATTACTTTGCCATTAGACCAGATTGAGCCAGCGACAAGCAAAGTTAATGCACACACATCATCCTCTTCACAACGAATAATCCTAACCAGCCTGGAATCAGCTCCTTGTTTATTACAAGCCACGCAACCTTTATCAGCACCCTCATTTATGCACATCATGATTATTAAACAGCAAACAACAGATTATGATTCCAGTATCCAATCAGGTGAATGGGGGTATCCGTCAGCAGCCACCGGGTTATCTGGAGATGGGGCAGTGCCATCCCTCAGAACTCCAGCTTTGATACAGGGTTGCCTGTGCTCAGATCCGAGCTGGGCAGCTACTAGCTGTGCAAACTTGAGCAAGTTCCTTTCTCCCTCTCCATGTCAATTTCATCTGCAGTATGAGGATGATAGGGTGGAAGACTGAATATAAAAATGGACAGTGGCAGGACCACATATGACATTAGAATGGTGACCCACTTCCTCTGCAAAGACCAGCCCAGGAAAGCAAGCTACAGTCTCAGCAATCAGTGCAGGATAGTCAGGACTTGGTCATGTTTGCCCTCACTTTCTACTCAAGATCAACCAGAGGCAGCCAAATATGGTCCCCAGAATAATCCTGGAATATGTGCTGCTTCTAATTATATCCCACACCTAGCTTTGCAGGCTGGTAGCCTCCAATCTGGGCACACCGGAAGTCTTCCTTTTTTTCTCTGTGAATCTTTTCCTCTCGTCTGCCTGCCTTTGCATCTCTGCCCAACATGAACCATGGTGGCTGACTCCCTTGTTTTAGTAAGATCTGGATAAAGGACCTGTGCCTTTGGTCTTTGTCTACTTCCACATATTAAGAGTACTTATTTTAATGTTCTGAAAATTTGATTAGTTAATAAACATAAAGGGCTTAGAGCTGTGCCCAGCACTTTGCAAGTGTTGGCTACTCATATTGTGAGGGTCTCCTAAGCCCTAGACCGGGGGTGTCCAATCTTTTGGCTTCCCTGGGCCATAATGGAACGAGAATTTTTGGGGGCCACACATAACATACACTAACACCGACCATAGCCAGGGAGCTAAAAAAAAAAAAAGTCATAATGTTTTCAGAAAGTTTACGAATTTGTGTTGGGCCATGGGTTGGCTAAGCTTGCCCTAGACTCTTTAACCATGTTATTAAGAATTGAAGGCACCTCTGTTTTCCTCCCTGTTCCATAATCTCCTGAAGCAATGAACAGACAGCTGTGTTTCTGCTGCGATGAGGAGAAGGAAAATAGGCAATAAAACAATAAGTAAAAGTTATTGCCCAGAGTATAATTTTAGTCATATACATGAAAACAGCCTGAAGCCATTTCTATTCAGGAGAGGGCTGGCCGGTTAGGACCGTCAACTGCAGAAGATGGCTCCGCCTGGTGAACCAACAGTGACAACGTTTCCTCTTTTTCCCAAAGTTCTTGGAAAGCCAGAGACTCTCTGGGGAATTAGCTTTGAATGTTCATTTCTCTAGGAGGGGTGTTCTCAAGGTTAAAAAATATTAAGATATCTCCTCTAAAACCCAAAGTTCTTCTGATAATATAGCTTATGCTGTCGGCCATATTATCGTCCACAAAACCCATCCTAATGGGAAAGAGTCTCACAGGGCCTGTTTTTGTATAGATGGAAAAGGGGAGACACGCTTCTGCTGGGCGTGCACAGAGGGACTGAGCAGTTCTTTGGGGACTCTTTGGCTGTTATCATTCAGTTTCCTCCAGAATCAGCCAGGCCTAGGATACTGCTAGGCATGTCTACAAAGAGCCGCAAATGGATGCTTTGGCCCAAGAGATGATAAACTGAGTCTCTCCCCTCTGTGTAAACCAGAAATGGAAAGAAATGAAGCAAGCCCAGAGCAACATCACAGCACAGAGGTCCGGACGCCTTGCAGAGTTTGTGCTCATTTGAGAGATGGAGGTGGGGGCAGGGGGTGTCTTTAGTTCTCTATGCAGAGATAAGAACTAGGGTTTGTATCTCTACAGTTGCATAGAAGATACTAAGCATTCCTTTCTAATAACATGATCATCCAAACCTGCATTTTTTTTCTATTAACTTGCATGTTCTTTAATATTTTAGGTTAAAAAAGTGTGTATATATCACAGTTTAAATCTTAAATCTACACATCCATAAGATATCTTTTTTCTTTTCTTTTTTTTTTTTTGAGACAGGATTTTACTCCTAACAGCCAGGTTGGAGTACAATGACACAATCTTAGCTCCCTGCAACCTCCCCCTCCCAGACTCAAGCGGATTTCCTGCCTTGGCCTCTCAAGTAGCTGGTACTACATGTGCGTGCCACCATGCCGGGCTAATTTTCTGTACTTATTGTAGAGACAGAGTTTAACCATGTTGGCCAGGCTGGCCCTGAATTCCTGAGCTCAAGTGGTCCACCTGCCTTGGCCTCCCAAAGTGCTGGGATTACAGGCATGAGCCACCATGCCCGGCCATATGGCATCATTTTTTTAAATAGGTAATACATTATTAAAGGAAATATCTATTTAAAGTCTTGCCATTTTAGGTAAACGAAAAAAAAATAATCAGTTGAACTGGTTCCAGAGAATCCCTGAAAAGTCAAGCAAAAGAAGCCTTTCCTGTTGGCAAACAGCTGAAAAAATACTTTCCAAGTGTTTGATAAAAATTCTCTGACAGTGTAGATGTCAGGTCAATTTTTGATTAGCAGTATGCTGTGTAAGTGCCTACCCTGTTTCAACCCAGTGCTGGGATCCCCTGGCCAAAACCCAATGGAGATGATCACTTGAGACATAACACTGCCAAATGCCTCCCCACCACTGTGTCTGTTTGCAGCATCAGCAAGGGATCATGATTGAAATGTTTCTGGTGGTCCTGGCATCCCTTAATCATCCCACTCTTCACTTTTTGGAACTGATAGGAGAAAACGTTAAGAAACAATTGGTGTGCTGGCCAAAAGAATCAAAGTCAGCAACTGAACTGAAAGAGTCTCCATTACGGCCAGATGCGGTGGCTCAAGCCTGTAATCACAGCACTTTGGGAGGCCGAGGCGGGTGGATCATGAGGCCAGGAGATCGAGACCATCCTGGCTAACATGGTGAAACCCCGTCTCTACTAAAAAACACAAAAAATTAGCCGGGAGTGGTGGCAGGTGCCTGTAGTCCCAGCTATTCAGGAGGCTGAGGCAGGAGAATTGCTTGAACCCAGGAGGTGGAGCTTGCAGTGAGCCGAGATCGCCCCACTGCACTCCAGCCTGGGCAACAGAGCAAGACTCCATCTCAAAAAAAAAAAAAGAGTCTCCATTACTTAGAAACCAAAGCCTTGGTTCCAATTCTGTAAAATGAGATAAACAATCAAAATCAGATATAGATATAGACATAGACATAGATATAGATATAGATATAGACATAGATAATAGACATAGACATATAGATATAGACATAACATAGATATAGATATAGACATGATATAGATATAGATATAGACATAGAAATAGATATAGACATAAATATAGACATAGACATAAGATATAGATATAGAACATAGATATAGATATAGACAGTAGACATAGATATAGATATAGTCAATAGATATAGACATAGACATAGACATAGATATAGATATAGACATAGATAGACATAGACATTAGACATGACATAGATATAGACATAGATATAGACATAGACATAGATATAGACATAAGATATTAGATATAGACAGGACATAGATATAGAATATAGACATAGATAATTTATAGACTTGATATAGATAATAGACAAGATATAGATATAGACATAGACATAGATATAGATATAGACAATAAATATAGATATAGACATAGACATAAGAATAGATATAGATTAGACATAGACATAGATATAGATAATGAACATGGATATAGATATAGACATAGATAGAATAGATCTAGACATAGACATAGATACTTGGATATAGATATGACCCATAGACATAGATATAACATAGACATAGACATAGATGATAGAATATATACATAGACATAGATACAGATATAGACCCCGTAGACGTAGACTAGACCATAGACATAATATAGATAATAGACGTAGAGAGACATAGACCATAGACATAGACATAGAACATAGATAAGATATAGATAATAAGACATATGTTATGGTGGGAAGTTTTATTTGCCAACTCAAGAGATTTCACAAGCGCAATGGCCCTTGGTGAGTGGCCTTTCCTCGCAGGGATGTTTGGGGGACAAGGGCTCTCCATCCCTTTGGCTCCTTCATTCTAACATATCGGCTTCTGAGGTTCCAGGGTTGCTGGGCCTGAGCAGGTGGAGGAGGATGGAAAGCACGCAGGATCATCGCATGGGAGCTTCACACAGGTTGGTCTGGAAGGCAGTGCCACCGGTGTCTGCTCCCCTGCCCGCTGGGCTGGAAAGCCAGTCCCATGACCACGTGAACTATGGTTGCATGGGGACTGGAAATAAAACCATAAACCAGGAGGAATGCAAGTGGTTTTGGGAACAAGGATCAGTGCTCTGCTTCCATCTTTAAGAAAATCCATGCAGACGCAGATTGTAGCCTAGGTGTTGATGGCACACTCCCTATAGTCCGCAGCTACCAGGAGGCTGAGGCAGGGCAATCGGCTTGAAGCCCAGGAGGCGGAGGTTGCGCGTGAGCCCGAGATCATGCAGCTGCACTCGCAGCCTGGACCAAGAGAGTGAGACTCCCTGCTCAAAAAAAAAAGGCCGGGCGGGCGGTGGCTCAAGCCCTGTAATCCCCAGCACTATTTGGGAGGGCGCGAGCGGGCGGATTCAACGAGGTCGGAGATTGAGACCATCGCTGGCTAACACAGTGAAACCCCGTCCTTCTACTAAAAAATGCAAAAACCGTAGCTGGGCGAGGTGGCAGGCGCCTGTACGTCCCCAGCTACTCCGGGAGGCTGAGGCAGGAAATGGTGCAAACCCGAGAGGCAGAGCTTGCAGTGAGCTGAGATTCCAGACACCGCACCTCCAGGCTGGGTGACAGAGTGAGACTCCCCGTCTCAAAAAAAAAAAAAAAAAAAAAAAAAAAAAAAAAAAAAAAAAAAAAAAAAAATCCATGCGAATACCTGTACCAAAATATCTCATGTACTCCAAAAATATACATGCCTACTATGTATCCCCAAAAAATCAAGAACGAAAAATTAATAATGATAATAATACAGAATCCATCAGAGAGGCTTCCGGTATAACTAGGGAAGTGTTGTAATCTTCCAAAAACACAAAGGGTTAGGGCACAAACATCTTCTGCCTGTTTTCTTCCAAAAGTAAAGCAATTTGACATGATATGAGAAAGGCTTAATTCATTCATCCATAATTTTAAAAATAAAATGTTCCATGTATCAAAATACATAAATGCCATGAAGTGGATGCCAATGTGTAGAATACAAAGTAACCACTTTTTCCCCAATATGAAAGAGAATTGCAAAAATAGAACACAACAGAAACATAGGAGCTGATGGTTTATATACAAGTCTATTTCAGAGAGAAACTTTTGCTCTCCCTTTTATTCCATAGATATGGACATCAGCAGGCTTTAGATTAGACAATCTTCATTTGAAACCATTTGCACCAGCAAAGACGCAAAAAGAAAGCAACATTCTTAAGAACTCACTCGCCACTAGTGGGAAGTCACAGAGCTTACACACGTATTTGCATGGCCAGGCTAATGCCATATAATTGTAAAATAAAAGTGAAAATATTAGACACGGTATCATCCATCATCTCACCTGCAATAGTGCTTTAATTGAACAAAAACCCCATGAGATAGGTACTATGAAGCATTTCGCTTTTACAGATGTGAAAATTTAATCACTCAAGATGGGATTTTCAGGTGTCGTTGGGGAGGTTTGTCTTAAAACATCCTCAGGCATAGTAAGATACTGGTTAATGCTAAACCAGGGAGAAAGAAAGAGCTGGCCTATGTTTTAGGCATAAAACTCTTAGCATGTTGTGTAAAATTTCAGTTAACAGGGGAGAGAAACAAAATGTAGTTGTTCACGATCCTATCCACAAATTTCTATCCCAGGATAGGCACAGCACCTCGTCCTCCCACTGACACATCTAAGATGAAGGATAAAGAGGCAGAAGGAGGGGAGAGGGTGCGCAGGTGTGATTCAAGGTGCAGGGATTCTGCATGTTCTCATGCCTCTTAAGGGATCAAGGCAAAGCATGGGGGTGGTTTTCTAAGTGCTTTGAAGCCTTGAGTGGTTGACAGTTGCAGCTCATGCATGCCAGAGACACTGCCTTCACACGGGGAGAGCCTCCTGTTGCATTTTGGAAGCTCAGGTTCAATCACCATCCAACAGCTATGATGAGTCTCCTTTCTAAGATGCACATTGTGGTGCTGAGAGTTCCTTGTACAGAAACTGGGAGAAAAGTGAAGCCAAAGATATTAAAATATAAAGCTCTTTCCTTTAAAAACATATTACCTGTAAAAAAATGTATACACACACACACACATATATATGCATATATATACACACACACATATATATGTATATATACACACACACATATATATGGTGTTGGCCATATATGGTGTTGGCCATATGGTGTTGGCGTGGTGGCTCATGCCTGTAATCCAAGTACTTTGGAAGGCTGAGGAGGGCAAATCACCTGAGGTCAGGAGATCGAGACTAGCCTGACCAATATGGTGAAACCCTGTCTCTTCTAAAAATACTAAAAATACAAAAATTAGCCAGGCATGGTGGCAGGTGCCTGTAATCCCAGCTACTTGGGAGGCTGAGGCAGGAGAATCACTTGAACCCAGGAGGCAGACATTGCAATGAACAGAGATCACGCTACTGCACTCCAGACTGGGCAACACAGCGAGACTCCATTTTAGGGAAAAAAAGGTGTCATATGGATGAATAAATTTAAAATATGATATGTATACTCAATATGTATGCAATATGACACAGCCTTTAATATAAAGGTATTATGTCATTTGTAACAACATGGATGGATGGAAAGAACATTATTTTAAGTGATATTAAGCCAGGCACAGAAAAACAAATACTGCCTCACTTACATGTGAAATCTAAAAAAGTCGATCTCATAAAGAGAGAGAAGAAAGGTGGTTGCCGGAGGCTGGGGGCAGGGCAGGAATGAAGAAAGGAGAGATGCTGATCTAAGGGTATGAGTTTCTGTTAGACTGAAAGAATAGATTTAATGATCTATTACATTGCATGATGACCACAGATAATAATCATGCATATTTCAAAATTGTTAATATAATAACTTTTCAATGTTCTCACCACAAAAAATTATAAGTTGGTAATGTGATGGATATGTTCATGGGTTTGATTGAATCTTTCTACAATGTATACATAGATCAAACTTCACATTGTACTCCAAAACACATACAATTATTAGTTTTCAGTTAAATCAATCAGTCAATAAAATAGGATGTCATGACAGCATACAATACAAAAAAATACTTGATAAGATGATATATTGATTGATCATAAATTCTTCCGGTTGCCTTTTTGGAAATTCACTTATTAGATCATCAAAATTTATACTTTTGGCAATTTCATTTTCCATCTATATAATTGAAAGAGATGTCAGTTGCTTTTGGAAAATGCAAATGATTTTGATAATTTTAATTTTGAGCAGGATCTTTCTGCTGATGCAGCCATTACTGGAGCAATTAAGGATACTTTATAGGCTACAACAAATTTGAGATACATTTCTGGAAAATTATTGTGAAATATATGTTTTAGTACATCATGAGCTGATGATATTTGCAGAATGATTTTTCTAAAAATATTTAAATATTTATATACATCGATTTTGTGTCAGTCTGGATTTAATTTTAAATGATAATTAATGCAATGGCATTTTAATGTTTCCTTAGACATCTCCTGTACCTTACAGGGATCTTAAAAAAAGTGGAAAGTGGCTTCATGATTTGTTTATGATTCAAAACATATTCTCCTGCTCCATTGTCAGTTAAAAAAAAAACTTTATTTTAAATTGTTTCTTTGTTAATGACTGGTTCATCCAAAGCATCATATGAAAATAGAGTTATTTCCCACTGAATGCAATGATCTTTCAGTTCAATGTCTATATCTAACCTGTGGGTATTTACTTTGCAATGTTCAACAATTTTCAAAACAAGAGGTTCTAACTCAGAAGCCTCCTCTAACTCCACTATATGCTTTAGTAAAATTTCCATGCAAATGCTTTTATTTGGTAATAACTACTGACGAGGTTCTATCTTTGTACAGATGTCACAGAAATGGACTCTGTGGGCTGACAGGCCAGCTGGCTGCCCATGGCTTGTCCACGTGCTGCTCACATGAGCCCTTTCTCTCTCTCGGGCAGCTGCTGTCTTCACGACTGTTCATCTTTCTGCCGCTGCTCCATCTGCCAATCTGGGCCCAGGTCCTGGACCTGCTGCCCTGTCGGGGCCTCCAGGAGCCCCAGCATGTGTGTGTGGGCAAGGTAGCCCAGCCAACTGCCCGGCACCCCTACTGCCCACTGCTGTAATCCAAACTGCAAAACTGTTTCCTTGGCTCGTCTTCCTAGCATTTGTTCAACATATCCCAGAAACCCAAAGAGTAATCCCCTTTTTCCCTTCTCCTTATTGGCCACGCATGTCATTGGTGGCCTCTGTGCATTCCAAAATGTCTGGAAATGGTTCAGGAAGAAAAATACAACCCAAAATGTCACAGAACCTTTTCTCAGGTAATGACAAGGAGACTCAGAAAGCTCTTTTCCTTTTACAATGTTTAAGTGTGATGACAGCTGTAAAAGAACCTATAAATGAATGGAATAAAGGTTGAATTAAGCACCTGGTCTCCACCCCATTAAATCAATGTGGCTTCATTACTACCTGTGAAGGTCCCTGTGGGATCCCATTGTGATGTGACTCAGGGTGAAGAGAATTTTATGTGCAGGGGGAGAAAAGACTGTTTTCACAACCAAGGCATCACGACCTTTAGTTCACAAATAATACTGTTGATGGAAGACTACCCACTGTGCCTCCCTTCATGACCCCAACCATGATGCAGCTCCTTTTGTAAAATGCCAAACCCCATTTGCATTGAAGCCATGATTCTGGAGCTAAAACAACATGGGCTCTTTGCTCTGGGGAACATCATTCCAAGAAACTAATTTTTTTTCTTTGCTCACTATGCAAACTCTTAAGATGAAGAATTGTTCACACGGAACATGGCACTATCTCCCCTCCTCTGCATACGAATGGAAGATAGTCTAAGCCATTCCATCACATTGTGTCCGAATAAGCTGCCGTCTTTTCCATCTAAGTACAAAGGTAGGGAGTTTGGGGATATTGTAAAATGCCTTTCAATCTTGTTTTAAACTCAGGGCCCTGTCTGCTCTAAGCAATTTTTGAAAGGAGGCACCGTCTGCACTGCAACTCTTGGAGCCCCAACACTTTCCAGGAGCTTTTTCGTTTCTGTACCTTTCTCCATTTATTTCATCGAAAACCATGCTTCGAGCCAGGCACAGAGCTGGCTGATTTGAAAACAAAAATTAAACATTGTCTCCTGCCATCATGAAATTCACAGTCAATCTGGGAGATGATCAGGTAAAACTTTGAGTGTAATACAAATTCAAGGATGCCCTAAAGCAAAGAATACAATGACAGGTAAGTTTTGATTAGTTATCAGAGAATGTTAACAAAGGTTTATTGATGTGATTGTGTTAAGTATCTATTGCTGTATTAAAAAATTACTCCAAGCTGGGCATGGTGGCTCATGCCTGTAATTCCAACACTTATAGGCCAAAGCAGGAGGATCAATGGAGCACAGGAGTTGGAGAATAACCTGGGCCATATAGTGAGACCCCACCTCTACAAAAAAATTATCTGAGTGTGGTGGTACATGCCTGTAATCCCAGCTACTTGGGAAGCTGAGGAGACAGGAGGATTGCTTGAGCCCAGGAGTTGGATACTGCAATGAGCTATGATTACCATGGGAAGCAATGAGACTCCATCTCAATAAAAAGTACCACCAAAATTTGACAGCCCAAAACAACACACAATTTCTTTTCTTTCCTTTTCTTTTTTTTCTTAAGACAGAGTCTTACCCTGAAGCTTAGGCTGGAGTACAGTGGCATGATCTCAGTTCAGACACCAAAATAGCTGGGATTACAGGCATATACTACCACCAAGCCTAGTTAATTTTTGTATCTTTAGTAGGGACGAGGTTTCACCATGTTGGCCAGGCTGGTCTCGAACTCCTGACCTCAAACGATCTGCCCACCTCGGCCTCCAAAGTGATGGAATTACAGGCGTAAGCCACCATACCTGGCCGCAAAACTCAATTTCTGATGGCTAAGAATCTAGGGGCAGCAGAACTGGGTGGGCTGGCAGAGGGTATCTCGTGAGGTTCAGTCAGGTTGTGCCTGAGGCTGCATCATCTGAAGGCTTGACTGGGGCTGGTTTACTCATGTGGCTGGCAGTCTTGGCCCCTCCCCATGTGGGCCTCTCTGTAGGGCAGCCTGGGCATCATGGCAGCTGCTTCCCCAGAGTGATGGGGGGTGGGGGAGAGAGACAGAAACCAAGATAGGCATCTTTCATGACCAAATCTCAGCAGGGACAGCCCAGCACTCCTACCATATGATATTCCTCACACAGATCTGCTATGGTCCAGCGTGACGGTCATCTACATGGGAGGTGACACTGGGGACAGGGACACTGGAGACCATCCTGCTGACTGCCTACTACAGGGACCTTCTTGAGAACATGAGCTCAAGCACATGTTCCAGATGACTGTGACATTAATGAAAAGTTTAGAAAGTGTCAACACGGGGAAAGTTGAGGTCTAAAAGGCCTGATGCCGTCTTTAAAATCAGTTACTCTGCTGGATATGCCCCTTTAATCCCTGCGTATTGCTCTGCTTCTTCTCCACCTGCTCTCTACCTAGAGAAGGAAACCAATGTAGCCACCACCAAGGCACAGGGTGCTTTCTGGCACTCAGTTGGGATGAGCCACCCCAACTGGAGAACCCCAGGGAAGAGTATGGAGTCCTGGCTCCATCTGTGCAGGGTCACTGCAGGCTAGCTGGGATCCACCCCCAATTCACCACTCTTCCCAAGCTGTCCCTCCACCCAGCTGTCTCTCTAGCAACAACTCCCTACTCTCACCCCTTCACCCTTCACTCACTCACCTCAGAACTACATCATCACACATGCATCTCCTAATAGATTTAATGAGCTGGTACTCATAGACCATACAATTCACCTACTTAAATATACAATGCAGTGGTTTTGACCATATTCACAGATGTGTGCAACTATCACCACAATCAACTTTAAGACACTTTTGTCACTCCGAAAATAAATCACACACCTGTGCCCTGCCACCCTCCAATCTATCACCCTGAGTGACCACTGATCTACCTACTGCCTTGTTAGATCTGCCTATTCTGGACATCTAATGAGTGGAATCATACAAAATTCCCCACACATTGTTAAATTGGTTCTTTATTAAATTTGAAAACCAGCCAGTCTGTTGTACTACCTCTTTTATCCTGGGACCTTGACTGACATAGCTACAGATTAAGTCAAATGTAAGTATATTCTTCTGTCTACAGATTAACAGGAAAACGTAAAGTTAATATGAGTCACAGTAATCTGAAGGTTCAACCCTTTGTTGATAACCTAAATAACATCAATAAAATCTAAGAAATGGGGAAAGGAGTAGAGAGCCTGAATATGTCTCTGGTTCTCCCAGTCCTCTGTAGAAGAAATAAGTCCATGTTTCATCTTTTAAATCTTATGTTCATAATGTGCCCTAGGTTAAAAATAAACTTTCAAGTGTATAGCTAGAAGAAGGAAAGAGAACAATGAAAATCAGAGACGTTGTCTCCCAAGAGACTAGGCATGGCAGGGACAGAGGAAGTAATGACGAAATGTTGTCTATCTGTTGGAAAACCAGGAGCCAAAAGGGGCATGGGGGTAAAAACGACAAACAGGCAAAGAGACAGATCATCTGAGAAGCGCAATGGCAACACGTAAGAGTTCAGCCACCAGAGCCCATGCTTTCAGTCATCTTATGTAGTGTAGGAAAATACTAATTATGAAAGAATGTAAAAATATACCAATAAATAAAATGTATAATAAAGTCTGTGCCCAACTGTGTTTAAAATTTTAATTAATTAGCTGGGTGCAATGGATCACATCTGTAATCTCAGCACTTTGGGAAGCTGAGGCAGGAGGATCTCTTCAGCCCAGGAGTTTGAGACCAGCCTAGGCATCATAGTGAGGCACCCTACCTCCCAGTCCACTAAAAAAATACAAAGATTAGCCGGGCATGGTAGTGTGTGCCTGTGGTCCCAGATACTCTGGAGGCTGAGATGGGAGGATCGCTTGAGCCCAGGAGGTCCAGGCTGCAGTGAGCTGTGATTGCACCACTGCACTCAGCCTGGGCACCAGAGTGAGACTCTGTCTCAGAAAAATAAAATAAAGTGAAATAAAATTTTAATTAATTAATTTTAAGCCTCTACACAGCCAGTATAGGTGTTGCAAGCTCAAGCTATGCAGTGGGCATCTGGAGCTAAAAGCCAGTGTTCACTCCGGAGGACCTTTGTCAAAATGTGTGACCGCCCTTAGTTTCATCCATAAAATAACAGTAATAACAGTAGCTACTCTATGGTTTTGTGGTGAGGACCAAAAGTGGTGATTTGTGAAAAGCACTTATATCCGGTAATTATTTAAAACTACTTACTCCAGCACTTGGCCCATGGCAAATTTCCTGGTAGCCATATGTACATATACACATGCTTTTAAATACATAAAAGTATGTAAACATACTTTTAACTTACTGCTAAGATTTTATACATTTTCTAGTAGTTTGTATGATGAACATGTATATACCTCCCTTTAAAGTTAAACAATAAAAAACCCTTAACTTTTCTACCTTAAAATCTCCTCTTATCACATCACCCAGCGATGGCAGCTGTTAACATCATGTTCCTATTTACTTCTACTTGTTTCTCCGAAGATGTACATGAGTGGGTAAACACAATATAATTTGACATTGTTTTTTTGTTTTTTTTTTTTTGAGACGGAGTCTTGCTCTGTTGCCCCGGCTGGAGTGCAGTGGCCGGATCTCAGCTCACTGCAAGCTCCGCCTCCCGGGTTTACGCCATTCTCCTGCCTCAGCCTCCCGAGTAGCTGGGACTACAGGTGCCCACCACCTCGCCCGGGCTAGTTTTTTGTATTTTTAGTAGAGACGGGGTTTCACCGTGTTAGCCAGGATGGTCTCGATCTCCTGACCTCGTGATCCGCCCATCTCGGCCTCCCAAAGTGCTGGGATTACAGGCTTGAGCCACCGCACCCGGCCGACATTGTGGTTTTTAATATCATATCACAAATATTTTCCCGTTATAATTTCATTCACAAACATGGTTCTAATAGTTATATAATATTACAACCTACGATCATTTCCTAGTTTACTTAGCTATTTCCTATGGTTGGATATTCTTGGCTTGTTTCCAATATTTTTCTGTTCTAATTCGTCTCCAACAAATGTCTTCATCCATGAATCTTTCACGGCATATCTAAGTATTTTTTTAGAATAAACTACTAGAGTGAATCTGTTAGCACATTCGTTTCTTTCTTTTAATTAACAACTGGAAAAAAATGATTATTGCAGACACATTCTCTTCAAGTGAATATTTCTTCTCAGCTGAACTTTGCTTTACTGAGTATTTTTCCCTCCCTTGGCTGCATTTTCATTCTTCTTTTGCTGTTTTGTGTTTCACTCCCACCTAAAACATGTCCAAGTTCCCCCTCCCAAAGTAAAGCCCCTCTTGGTTCACGGCAGAGTCAACTTTGTTCAGCTGTTTTTACCCTGCAGGTCCAAAGATCTGTTGTCCAGAGTATTTGTTGAGGGGATAAGAGGTGCCAGGTCCTCATCAGAATAATCTTTGCATCTTCCATTTTAGATGATGCGGTTGAGGCTAAATAACTTTTTGTGACTTGAACAAAGTCACGCCCATCACTTTGGAGCAGAGATTGGACCCAGATCATCTGACTGCCGTGCCCTTGGTCACTACACAACAGCCCTGGATGCTGCAACCTGAAGTCCTCCAGCCCCATATGAATCATCTTCATCCACCAACTTTCTCCCATCTAGGTTCCCACACTCCTCCCATCTGAGTTCCCACACTCCTCCCATCTAGGTTCCCACACTCCTCCCATCACCCAGCATGGGGGCCCTCATGGTGGTGGTTGACCCTTCCTCTATCTTCACCTGCATATTGGCCACGTTCTCCCCAAGACTCACTCCAGTCCACTCTCACCTCAACCCCACTGTCTCACTCATAGGGTTGAGGAAAGATAGAATAAACCGTGGCTGGGAAAAGGCACTTTAGTCAATGTTCGATCCGTTTTATGTGTCAGCTTGGCCAGGCTAGAGTCCCCAGTCATCTAAACACCATCCAAACAGTTGACTGTAAGCAAAGATTATCCTAGATAATTTGGTTGGCCTGAGACATTCAGTTAAAAGACCTTAAGAACAGAACAGAAAACAGAAAATTCTGCCTGTGGACTGCAGCGCCAGCTCCTGCCTGAGAGTTTCCAGCCTGACCTTCCTGAACTTGCCTAGTAATCCCCCACAATTGCACAAGTCAATCCCTTGCAATAAATAAAATAGATCAAGATGTAGATAGATAGAGATATAGATCCTACTGGTTCCATTTTCCTGGCAGAACCATGATGGATATGATACATGTCCCAAAAAGAGCCTCCCAGTGGTGTCTTTTTGTTTTTGTATAAGATAGTTTTAATCCACAGATATAAGAGTGATATATATTTATTATCATTATAATTATAATGATATAATTATATATGTTATATATAATTATATGTCATTTATAATATATAATGATTATCAAATATATATTTGAATCTACCTACTTGT
>NW_016804704.1:1093087-1103221 GCF_001698545.2 Rhinopithecus bieti
TGTTATATATAATTATATATCATTTATAATATATAATGATTATCAAATATATATTTAAATCTACCTACTTGTGTTATATGTTTATATATGCGTGTGTGTGACACGTATAATTTTTAAAATATATCTGTATATCTATTTAATTTGTATTTCTAGCCCAATTCAGTCTAATGACAGAAAATATAAATCATTAAGTCTAGGTAATCTCAAATAATTCAGGCTGAATTCCTCAATTTATCAATTTCTCCGTCCTCCAGCCTGCGCAGAATTGATTCTAACTTTCAGGGAGTTGAAGCAGCACTGCCCTGGGGGGCTCTCTTCCAGCTCTCAGGCCCTCCCAGCACAGTTCTGGTGCCCACGGGGATGCGCCCATGGGGATGCAAGGCCCTGTCTGACCATCAGACCTCCTGTCCTCACTTGAGATGTTTACTTCTAGTCCCCAGTCCTGCCCCAACCACAGGATGTAACCCAGACCCTGGTCTCTATCCCGAGGTTTATCCTTGTCAAGCAGTTCTCAGTAGCATGCCTCTGCCACTCCCAGTCACAGAGGGCAATATTGACTCCCCTCTTTATCGGGGGAGGAGAAAAGGGGGCATATCCCAGACCCCTGGGCTTAAGGCTTCCATGTTCCCATCTCTACTCTTTAATGCCGAGATGACATAAGGTACTTTCTGCAGGCATAGACAACCAGGCAGGAAGACGGGCCCACATTCT
Organism: Rhinopithecus bieti; assembly: GCF_001698545.2. NCBI lineage: Eukaryota > Metazoa > Chordata > Mammalia > Primates > Cercopithecidae > Rhinopithecus > Rhinopithecus bieti. Next base: position 1,093,799 of record NW_016804704.1, read on the forward strand.
TTCTAATCTCGGATCACGAGTACCCTCTGGGGATCTATCACCCCAAGCCTAGTGCATGGACAAGGGGTACCTTATTCTCTTCCTTTCTTCTAAGACTATGGACTGCTTCTCCCCCAGGCAAATGAAATCTTTGTCAATTCCAAGTGAGCTTGAAAAATCTCATTCTTTTTTACTTATTGTTTAGATCAGAACCTAAAATTGAAAATTTCAAGAAGCTCAAGTTCTTATAACTAAAAAGGCTTTTTTCTCTCAAGAGCTTTGGCTCTGTCCTAAGTTTCAGTGTTCGACTTTGAAACACAAAAGCTGAGCTCGACGTTGATTTATTTGCTTTTTATCTGAATGATTGCTGTAAGTGACACCTTTTGGGGCAGTATGTCCTAGCTGGTTAAATTGGAGTTGGGAAACACATTGCAAGAAAGGGTAGAAAGAGGCATACTTTGCTGAATCTTTTGCAGTAACTTTTGTGTCTGTTACCACAAGCTTATTTATGATAAGATGCTTCCTAACTTTCCTCGCTCACCCTTACCTCATCCCTGGGACAAGCACGAAATTTATTTTATACGTGCTAGGTTTAGCTGATTTCAATGTGACTTCCCCAGGGCAGAAGAGACAGTGGTTGAAGGATGAAGAATCAACTTACCCAGGGGAATCAAAGATTGCTCCTAGGGAATGGAGCAGACATAATTAAATGAGTTTTTTCTTTCCCCAGTGTATCTAATATTCATTTTTGTATTTACTTGGAGCAAATGAATTTAAATGAATTTTCAGTTAGAGTTAAATCAACTCATTAAAACACATTGAAGGAATTAGAAATGTAAAATCATTTCCTGCTGCAATTCATTCATCTCTAAGTCTATAACTGACTTGAATCTAGGTGAAGGTTGTTGCTTAAAGGGGACAGTGGTCTTTATTCTTTCAACCTACAAACTTTTACAGTTTGCATGGAGTTTTCACACCCATGAACTCAAACAAGACTGAATAGGCCTGTATGGTGAACAAAACAGAAGCAAATGCCTCCACTAGTCAGAGGAGAAAAGTGAGCTCAAAAAAGTTTAATATTGTTGCCTAAGGATACTCAACCAGCAAATGCCAGTATTGAGACAGGAACAGGTCTTCAGTCCAAACCCACATACTAGAGCTTGCCTAGGAAGCTGGTCATTCTTGGAACACCTTCTCCATCACTGGACCCACACTCTGCCCTTCTTTACCCAGTTCTGACCTCTGAGATGCTGAACCTGGGGTGCCCTTGGCATTGAACTTCGAGTTGCATTTTTTTCCCATTGTTTTACCCACAATTATCTTGTATTCGTTTTTTTTTTTTTTTTCTTTGAGATGGAGTCTCACTCTGTCTCCCAGGCTGGAGTGCAGTGGCATGATCTCAGCTCACTGCAAGCTCCGCCTCCTGGATTCACGCTGTTCTCCTGCCTCAACCTCCCGAGTAGCTGGGACTACAGGCACCTGCCACCACGCCTGGCTAATTTTTTGGTATTTTTAGTAGAGACGGAGTTTCACCATGTTAGCCAGGATGGTCTCGATCTTCTGACCTCGCGATCCGCCCGCCTCAGCCTCCTAAACTGCTGGGATTCCAGGCGTGAGCCACCTCGCCCGGCCTATCTTGTCTTGTTTTAAAAAGTATGGCTCACTCTAATTTTCTTCTGTAACTAACAATTTCATGAATAACATTTAAAAATTTAATAAATCTGATTTGTGCTAGGTGACATGGATAAAGTAAGAAGCCAGCTTTTTGTTCTCTAAATATATAGTGGATAATTAGATAACAACCTACCTTTCCTTCAAAGTGATTTAATTTCCATAATGTTCCAAATTTGCATATATATTTGGAGTGGTTTCATGGCCATATTCTTCTTGATGGACCTGTCCATATCTGCATGAGTACAATCTTGGTTAAATTTCTCTAATTCCTATTTAAGTGGCTAACCAGGCTGACCCCTTGATTTTTTTTTTTTTTTTTTTTTTTTTTTTGTAGTTATTTGAAATTTTCTGGGACTTCCTCACTTGTATTTTTTCAGCACCAAAAATCTTATTATCTATACAAGTACTTTTTTAAAAAAAAATTCAATTTAACCAAAATTTAAAACTACACAAATTAACAATCCCACCCATGGAAAGACATGGTCATTTTCAGAAGAACAAAAGATCCTGTGCCACAGTGAAAATACATCAACTGTTTGCACGTTTGAGTGTGTGCTATGGTTCCAGTGCATCTTGGTGCTTGATCCATTTGTCCCTCAGTGGCCTTATATCGTGGGTACTGTCATATCTCCATCTTACAATGAGGACAGTGAATGTTCTCACTTTTATCTTATGCCAAGTAAACTTTTGAAAATTTTTGTGAAAATCCAATAAATATCCTACTAGAATGCTAGTAGAGTTCATCTCACATAGTTAGATTAATGTGGGGGAAAGGAGTTCTCCCTGATGTTGAATCATACCCAAAGAAGATATATCTCATTGGGCAGCCCTTCTATAAGACTTTTTAATAGAGTTCTACTGTTTTCATCATGCAATTCATGCACATGTTTAGCTCATTCTTATTTCTGCATATTTTATGATTTTTGTCACTATTGTGGAGGAAATCTTTTCCTCACTATACTTTTTTGTAAAACAAAATATGTAAATATTGGCTAAGAAGAGAAAGCAAAATTATTATTTTGCAGACAATGTAATCACTTTTAAGAAAGCCCAAGAGAACCTACAAAAGTATAGTATTAAAACAATAAAACTTAAAGCATGTGGATGATACCAAAAAATATAAAATCAGTAGCTTCCTATAAAATAATTACTTCACCTTAAAATTACTTTCCTGTGGAAAGGAAGTTGTATATATATTTTACAAAAAGCCTAATAAAATCACAAATTTTATGTTGAAAATGTTCCCTTCTAGTTCAGGCATTATTTGCATCTATAAAATTTTAATTGCTTCTATCAATATGTAGTGTTTTACTTATTAGGATATTTTAAAGTATTATTTTTTAAAATTGCATTATGCCCAGCAAGTCACAAAGTGCATCTGTACCCTCCTATCCTCAGTATCCTATGCACCCTCTTCCACCGGCATACAGACGTGCAACCCCACAAGCAACTTGTCACCACTTCAAATGTTTGTGAGGATAGTGGAGCTGAAGAACACTAGAAATTACTGTGGAGTTAGCATGACTAATGTTTAATTAACTGGGTTGTAGAAAGATCAGAAGATGTTCCACTGTTTTCCCTGGTCACAATTTATACTCCCTGTTCCAAGAATATGTCTTCCACAGCCTCCTCCCCCATCGGTCCACACTAGTTCTGCAGTTTTATTTCATCAGGCTGGAGTCTCCTTTCCTCTCCCCCACTATAGTTCGTGACCAGATGCTGTGGATGCCATCAAGGCCAGCTTTCTGGTCATACAGTCCATGCGGTGACAAAGGGTCTCTTGTTTGGAAGGGGCTCCATGCTCTGCTATCACTATCATGAACTTCTTCATGGTTTTAAAACAAGAGGCCCCACATTTTCATTTTGCACTATACCTTGCAAATGATGCCATTATGTCCTGTCCAGGATCTGATCACATCACACTGTTGCCTCTGTTGACATCAGGTCCTGGCCACCATTGCCTGTATCTTAGGGCAAAGCCCTTCAAGTGCTCTCTGCAGATGTCCTTACTCCAGCTGACTGTGGAATCTCAACCAACAGCCAGACAGAGCCTCCTAAGCCCCTATCCACATGGTGTCACTCCTCTGCTGACCCCTCCCCTGGGGGACCAGCTTATCAGAGTCAAGGTCAGGGTCAATGCATCGGCCTCCCAGGTTCATCCCGTCAGGGCCCACAGTTCCCTGTTTCCCCAGCCCTCTTCCTCATTCCTCAGTCACAGCAGGATGGCCGCTGCTGTTCCTCAAGCACACGAAGACTCTTCTGCCCAGGCCCTGGCATTGTTCACAAATCTTCCTCCCCAGGGGACCACAGGACTCCTGCACCTGCCTCCTTCCAGTGTCTTTACTCAAAAGGTGCAGTGAGGCCTTCCCCAACCAAGGTCATTAAAGTATTAACGTTAGAAGGTTGTCAGCATTAGAGAGTAAAAATACAAGACCTGATTAAATGTGAATTTCAGATTAACAATAAATATTTTTAGTATAAGTATATCCCCAGTGGTTCATGGGAAATACTTATGCTAAATATATATGCAAAGTGTATGTGTGTGTGTATATATGCATAGTATACATAGTGTATATATATGTTTAGTGTATACATATATATGCCATGCATATATAAATTTAGTACAAGTATACTAAATATAAGTGACTATATGTATTTAGTGAAAGCATATTAAATATAAGTGGCATTGGACTTTATGCACAGTGGTCAGCAAAAATAGTGAAAATTATGGTATAAATATACATATATGATATAAACATGCTATATATACATATGGTATATTAGTATATATATTTAGCTTACTTATATCAAATATATACATGGTATATATAGTAATACATATACACAGTATATGTAGTATTAAATATATAGCATATATAGTATTATATATACATAGTATATATTTAGTATATACACATAGTATGTATATATAGACTATTTATATATATGGTATAGGTAGACTAAATATATATACTAATATAAAATACATATATATCATATTTATACCATATACACTTACATTTATGTCATTTTTGTCACTATTTTCACTGATCCCTGTGCATAGAGTCCAACGCCACGTTCACCACTAGTGGCCCTATAGTCCTCCCATGTATTATTTTTCAATTGGATGTGTTGCCACCTGGTGTGCTATATATTTGACTTACTTATCCTTTTAAAGAAATTATCTGGCTATCTCCTCTGATCGACGGCCATAGGTGGGTGAGTCACCTTCATTCTCCCAGGTTCAGCTGGAAACCAGGGATAGTGTCTGCTCGGATGGCAACTGAAGAACACATAATTATCAACCAGGCATTCTTGGGACACCCACCGTCTCCTTTGTGCCCAGAGAGATCAGGCAGATCAGTGCACAAGAGAGTGAGCAGAGGGGAGACACATGGGCAAGCCAGCCCCTTAATCTGGCTCCAGGTCCTTTCTGGGGCTGGCTGTGTACCTGCCCTGGGCCTCCCCCAAACACAGCTCTTTAATAAAAACCTCCTTTTTCCATAAGCTGACTCAAGCTGGTTAATGTTACTCACAACTAAAGAAGTCTTTTTAGCAATATCCTAGAATGAGGCATTATAGAAGCTTCTCTAATTAAGTCCCAAAAGTTCTTCCCTCAATCTGACACCAACCTCCGTGAGGTGCATCTCTTTCCTTATGCCCAGGGGATGATAACAGCTATTACTGTAGCATTCTGTAGCTTCAGGTTTAGCGCCTGAGCTGCTCTAGAGAACTGCCGGGGTGACAAAGCAGAATTCCAGCGGTGGGGATCTGACGTCGGCACTCTCTCAAGCTCTCCGTTCTAACCGCAGAGGGCTGAGAACCACTAATCTAGACAGGATTGATTGGAGGTCACACGAAGCGTGGCCGAGTTGGGCCTGGGTCCCAGGCTTCTGCACCCTGTAGCTGTATTCTATCTAGTGAAGCATCCTTGATGATAATTTTCTTTTGCACTTGCAAGGCTGCCTGTTCCTATCATGGATGACTCAGTACCACTTGTGATTTTCCAAGAAGCATCTGCTTTAGTGAGGATGTTCACAGCATATGGGCCTGAGAACGCGTGTCTTCTTGCTCACAGGGCTGGATGTTCACATTCAAGAGTCATTCACAAATCCACTTTCTTCCTATCTTTGGAATCTGTTCACTTTCTCACTTCTGCAATTTCCCTCTTTCAAGCCCTGAGCACTCCCTGGCTGTCTGTGCATTCACTTCTGTATCCCCCACCCTATCTGTGACCATCCATTTCATGTCTGCCTTCTCTGCAAGCTCTGTCAGAAAAGGGAGGCCCTCAGAGGCACGGGCGTCTCCACCTCCAGCATGCAGAACAACTCCCTGCAGAGGCTGGGGGCACCATCCCTCCCTGTGGAATGAATGAATGAGGAAATTCCTTCCTCTACCCAGGGGAGTGCCTGCCCCAGGGCACAGGTAAATTCCTGACTCCTGGGGACTCTTCTCATAGCAGTGTATGGCTTTCTCTCTCTCATGATGCTAGCAACCACTAGATCATATACACATATACACTCCACATATACACAGGGAGTGCAGTGATTTACCCTGCAGTCTGCAGTAGTCATTTCCAGGCTTGAAATGAGACCAGCCTCCGAGAACTTGAAATGGGTTATTTTGTTAGTTTGTTTGTTTGTTTTCATGTTGTCTTTTCATCTGCTTCACTCTCTCACTGGAACTCTCCTCTCCTTGCACAGAGAAACTATGTTTCAAGTGACTTTGTCTGTCAGTTCCCGCTGCTCTGTGCCAGCTCTGCGCAAGCTTCAGGAGCTCTGAGGCTCGCACTGCCCTGCTCCCCTGTTTGCTAAGGGAGATGCCTTTGGCTGCCTGTAAGGTTGGTGGGGTAGGTATCCTGCTAATTACCCTGCTAACAAACACTGGGGACAAAGGAGCCAGCTGTCAGTTGGTACAGAGGAGAGCAAAATTGAAATGGTGTGACTTGTATTCGCCCCTCAGAGACATCACTCACCTCTGCCTGTTTCTGGTTGGGAGAAACAGGAGGTTTCGTCCCTGACTGCAATCAGTCCTGTTATTTGGCCCAGAGTGGGCCACGGCCTCCCTGCAGACAACTGCCTGCTCCAGCATTGCCTCCAGATGGCAAGAGGTACCCTGCAAAAGATGTGCAGGGCGTAAGTAATCCCCAAGCTGTTACACTCTGTCCAAATCACACGAAGCTGAGAAATATAAATGGAGAAGGAAACTGTGGGTGCAATTTTGTGTATAAGTCATTGCTTTTATTTTCTTTTCCTTAATGCTAGGAGTAAAGGCTTACGTAATTGGTAGAATTGAGACAGCTTTTTGTAAAGGCAGAATTCCCTTTCTTCATATAAGGCACAAAATTGCCTGGAATTTCAGAAATTTAGGGGGATGATTCCCAAATAGTTGTGCCTCTTGTGCCCATTACAAAAAATACTCAAGTGAACAGCAACAATTTGCATAAGTCAGTAAGGTTTCCAAGCGTGGAGTTTGCATGAGTCAGTAAGGTTTCCAAACATGGAGCTTGCATGAGTCAGCAAGGTCTCCAAGCACGGAGCTTACATGAGTCAGCAAGGTTTTCAAGCATGGAGCTTGCATGAGTCAGCAAGATTTCCAAAGCATAGAGCTTGCATGAGTCGGTAAGGTTCCGAAGCATGGAGCTTACATGAGTCAGTAAGGTTTCTGAAGCATGGAGCTTGACTTAGGAATAGGTTGGGAGGGTTTGTAGGAAGATAATTTCTTTTCTTTTTCTTTTTTTTTTTTGAGACGGAGTCTCAGTCTGTTGCCCAAGCCAGAGTGCAATAGCACCATCTCAGCTCACTACAACCTCTGCCTCCTGGGATTACAGGTGTGCACCACCATGCCAGGCTAATTTTTGTATTTTTAATAGAGACAGGGTCTCATCATGTTGGTCAGGCTGGTCTCAAACTCCTGACCTCAGGTGATCTGCCCTCCTCGGCCTCCCAAATTGCTGGGATTACAGGCGTGAGCCATCGTGCCTGGCATCTTCTAGCTATTTTGAAAAATAAAATAGATGATGGTAAATTATAGTCACCTTGCTGATTTACCTAACACTAGGTCTTATTTCTTCTATCAAACCATATATTTGTACCCATTAATCAACTTCTCTTTATCTGCCTTCGTCCTTATCTTTCCTGGGCTCTTGTAACCACCAATTTCCTCTGTATCTTCAGGAGATGCCTGTTTTTAGCCCCCACATATGAATGAGAGCATGCGATATTTGTCTTTCTGTGCCTGACTTATTTCACTGAACATAATGACCTCCAGTTCCATCCGTGTTGCTGCCCATGACTGGATCAGTCTTTTCTATGGCTAATATTCCATCCTGCACCTGTACCACACTTTCTGTATCCATTCATTCATTGATGGACACTTAGGTTAATTCCATATTTTGGCTACTGTGAACAGTGCCACAATCAACACGGGAGGGCAGGTATCTTTTTGATGTACTGATCTTTCTTTTGGATGCCCCACTTGATAGTAAAATCACTGGGTCATACTGTAGTTCTGCTTTTAGTGTTTTTTGAGGAACCTCTGTATTGCTCTTCACAGTGGCTGCACTAACATATGTTCCACCTGTGGTGGACCAGGGTTCCCCTTTTCTCCCATTCTCACCAGTATCTGCTATTGCCTGTCCTTCAAATACAAGCCATTTTAACTGGGGTGACATGATGTCTCAATGAAGTTTTGAATTGTATTTCTTTGATGCATAGAGATGTTGACCATTTTTTCCTTGTCTTTGTTTTCTTGAGACAGGGTTTCACTCTGTCACCCAGGCTGGAGTGCAGTGGCGCAATCTCAGCTCATTGCAACCTCCACTCCCCAGGCTCAAGGGATCCTCCTTCCTCAGACATCTGAGTACCTGGGACTACAGGTGTGAGCCACTATGTCCGGCTGGTTTTTGCAATTTTTGGTAGTGACAGGGTTTCACCATGTTGGTCTCGAACTCCTAAGCTCAAGTGATCCACCTGCTTCAGTCTCCCAAAGTGCTGGGATTACAAGCATGAGCCACCACACTCAGCCCATTTCTTCATATAACTTTTGGCTGTTTGCGTCTTTTTTGAAAAATGTCTATTCAGATCTTTTGCCTCCCTTAGACCACCACTCTTCTTACTCTCCGTGTGACTACCATTAGCATCCTCTCCTAATTTACAGCTTAGCAGCTGCTGAGAACTAAAAAATCAGATAACCAAGATGGTTGGTGTCGAGTATAAATAGATCCTGAAGTCTTTGCATGAAAATATTGTGAAACACATTTTCATTTTTGGAGTCATTTTTTATTAGTAACATCCTGATAGTTGAATCTGGTAGATAAGTGACTAAGTGACTTCCAGTTACCAATTCAGACTGGCTCAAGGTCAAAGATACAGGCTGGGGGGTTGGATCTGGCTCCTGGATGCCATAGATCCAGGTGCTGAAACTTTGTCATCTCTTGCTTGCCTGGGTGGGCTGCATTCTCAGGCAACCTCAGCAAGTTCCAGGCTGCAACCTTCCAGCTCCGTGGCATCTAGAGAGAGCTGCCCCTTGTCAGCAGGTACAAAAAGAACCCCAGGAAGCTCTCACCTATTAGCAGAAGACAAAACAAACAGAAAAAAAATAAAACAAAATAAACATCCTGGGAAGTGTAACCAGCTCCGGAGCCAGGAAAGGTGGATGAGTGAGCATCCTTTAGGCCCCACCACACAGACTGGGAGGGAGGGAGGCTGGGTCCTCAAGGGAAATTGAGCAGCTTCTACCAGAATAGTAGAGGGGTTGCTGATTAAACAA
>NW_016804704.1:1104863-1107732 GCF_001698545.2 Rhinopithecus bieti
GAGTTTCCTTCCACCTCCGTAATGCCATGGAATGAGGAAGGGTACAACTTTAGAATTAGACCCAAAGGGAACTGTTGTGAATCTTGACTTTGTTACTTATTAGCTATTGCATTTGGGCCAAATATTTGACATCTCTGTACCTTAGTTTACTAATCTATGAAAGAAGGACTAAAAATACCTATCATAGGAGAAGACAATATGTAAGCCGCTTGGCAATGTGCCTAGGACCTAGTGAGCGATTCTTCTAGCTTTTATTCTTGTTTTCTTCATAATCGACATCATTGTCACCATTACTTTTTGTTGTCATCGGAAATTTGGACACAGAGACCACAGGCAGATATGGTACCACATTCCCACAGGGCTGGAGCAGTGGGTGTGTTTTTCTGTGATAACAGAGTTTCCTGGAACCAGCAGGGTACAGGTTATTTGACCTGAAGGGTGAAGGAGTTCAGAGCCTACAGTGATGGGAGAAAGCCCTGAGTGAACGTTTCCTTTCAGCTTCCTGAGAGGAAGAGTCTAAATATGGGAGCCATGCCCAAAACCTAACCATGAGTGGGGATGCAAAACGGAACACAGTCTCTTCACATATCTAGACAGAAGTATGCTCATCCTTCAGAGCATGCAGGCGGGCAATACCCAGTGTGTGTGTGTGCCTGTATTCATGTGCGTATGAGCTTCTGTGTATGTGTGTGAGTGTGTACATGTGTTACTATGTGTAAATGTGTGGTGGAGTGAGCAAGTGACTGTGTAAAAGTGTGTGTGCATGAACAAAAGTATGTATATGTACAGCATATGTATGTATGAGTCTGTGAAGCACATGTGTATGTGAACATGTGCTATCCACGTGTGTATAGCTGCATGTATGTGTTGCAGGAAGTCAGGCACCCCGAATGGAGAAAGCGGCTGGAGCCGTGGCAGAAGAACATAAATTGTGAAGATTTCATGGACATTTATCAGTTCCCAAAATTAACACTTTTATAATTTTTTATGCCTGTTTTTACTGCAGTCTCCGAACATAAATTGTGAAGATTTCATAGGCATTTATCAGTTCCCAAATAATATTCTTATAATTTCTTATGCCTGTCTTTAATCTCTTAATTCTGTTGTCTTCATAAGCCGAGAATGTACGTCACCTCAGGACCACTATTGTACAAATTGATTGTAAAACATGGGTGTTTGAAAAATATGAAATCAGTGCACCTTGAAAATGAACAGAATAACAGTGCTTTTAGGGAAAAAGGGAAGACAACCAAAGGTCTGAATATTGAGTGGAATTGAATATGGAACGGAATGGAATGGAATGGAATGGAAAGGAAGGTAATGGAATGGAATATGGAATGGAACGGAATGGAATGGAATGGAACGGAATGGAATGGAATGGAATGGAATCGAATGGAATGGAATGGAATGGAATATGGAATGGAATGGAATATGGAATGGAATGGAATATGGAATGGAATGGAATGGAATGGAATGGAATATGGAATGGAATGGAATGGAATGGAATATGGAATGGAATTGAATGGAATGCAATGGAATATGGAATGGAATGGGATGGAATATGGAATGGAATGGAATATAGAAGGGAATGGAATGGAATGGAATATGGAATGGAGTGGAATGGAATGGAAAGGAATGGAAGGGAATACGGAATGGAACTGAATGGAATGGAATGGAAGGGAATGGAAGAGAATGGAATGAAATGGAATAGAATATGGAATGGAAAGGAATATGGAATGGAATGGAACGGAACGAGATGCAACGAAATATGAAATGAAATAGAATGGAGCGGAAAGGATGGAAGGCAATGAAAAGGAATGTGGACTGGAATGGAATATGGAATGGAATGTAATAAAAAACGGAATGGAATGGAATATGGGTTGGAATAGAATGGAATGGAATATGGAATGGAATGGAAAGGAATGGAAAATGGAATGAAATGAAATGAAATGCATGGGAATGCAATGGAATAAAATGGAATATGGAATGCAATGAAATATGCAATGGAAAGGAATCGAATTGAATATGGAATGGAATGAAAAGGAATATGGAATGGAATGGAATATGGAATGGAATGGAATGAAATGGAAAGCAATGGAATGGAATATGGAATGGAATGGAATATGGTAAGGAATGGAATGGAATGGAATATGGAATAGAATGGAATATGAAATGGAATGGGTTATGGAATGGAATGGAATGGAATAGAATGGAATATGGAATGAATGGAATGCAATTGAATGGAATGTAACGGAATGAAACGGACTGCAATTGCATATGGAATGGAAAGGAACGGAATATGGAATGGAATGGAATGGAATATGGCATAGAATGGAATGGAATATGGAATGGAATGGAATGGAATATGGAATGCTATGGAATATGGAATATGGAATGGAATGGAAAGGAATATGGAATGGAATGGAAAGGAATGGAACAGAATGGAATATGGAATGAATGGAATATGTAATGAAATACAGAAGACAATGTAATATGGAATGGAATGCAACGGAACAGAATGAAACGTAACAAAATAAAACGGAATACAAAATAGAATGGAAAGGAAGGGAATGGTATGGAATGCAATGGAATACGGAATGGGATGGAATATGGAATGGAATGCGGAATGGAATGGAATAGGGAATGGAATGGAATGGAACAGGGAATGGAATGGAATGGAATGCAATATGGAATGGAATGGAATGGAATGCAATATGGAATGGAATGGAAATGAATGGAATGGAATATGGAATGGAATGGAATGGAATGGAATGGAATGGAATGGAATATGGAATGGAATGGAATGGAATGGAATGGAATGGAATGGAATGGAATGGAATATGGAATGGAATGGAATGGAATGGAATAT
>NW_016804704.1:1109737-1204899 GCF_001698545.2 Rhinopithecus bieti
AAAAAAAAAAAAAAAAAAAGAAATATGCCTGCTTAGTTCTCAGAGCAAGAGTGTCAAAAGTGAGCAGCCCAAGAGGTCCAGTGGAAGCTGCAACCTTCCTATGATGGAGAGGGGGAAACCCCAGAATGTCCCTTCCACAGCATTCTGTGGTCAGCAAGTCACCAAGCCAGCCTGGATTCCGGGGACCAGAAGGAGAGTTTCCTTCCACCTCCCTAATGCCATGGAATGGGGAAGGGTACAACTTTAGAATTAGACCCAAAAGGAACTGTTGTGAATCTTGATTTTACTACTTATTAGCTATTGCTTTTGGGCCAAATATTTGACATCTCTGTACCTTAGTTTACTCATCTATGAAAGAAGGACTAAAAATACCTATCATAGGAGAAGACAATATGTAAGCCACTTGGCAATGTGCCTAGGACCTAGTGAGTGATTCTTCTTACTCATTATTGTTGTTTTCTTCATCATCGACATCATTATCACCATTACTTTTTGTTGTTATTGGAAATTTGGACACAGAGACCACAGGCAGATGTGGTGCCACATTCCCACAGGGCTGGAGCAGCAAGTGTGTTTTTCTGTAATAACAGAGCTTCCTGGAACCAGCAGGGTACAGATTATTTGACCTGAAGGGCAAGGGAGTTCAGAGTCTACAGTGATGGGAGAAAGCCCTGAGTGAACGTTTCCTTTCAGCTTCCTGAGAGGAAGAGTCTAAATATGGGAGCCATCCCCAAAACCTGACCATGAGCGGGGATGCAAAACGGAATACAGTCTCTTCACATATCTAGACAAAAGTATGCTCATCCTTCAGAGCGTGCAGGCGGGCAATACCCAGTGTGTGTGTGTGTGTGTGTGTGTGTGTATGATTCACGTGCATATGAGCTTCTGTGTATGTGCGTGAGTGTGTGCATGTGTTAGTATGTGTAAATGTGTGGTGGAGTCAGCATGTGAGTGTGTAAAAGTGTGTGTGCATGAAAAAAGTATGTATGTGTACAGCATATGTATGTGTGAATCTGTGTGGCATATGCATATGTGAACAATGTGTTTGCAGTGTGTATCCACATGTGTGTACCTGCATGTATGTGTTGCAGGAAGTCAGAGACCCCGAATGGAGGGACAGGCTGGAGCTGTGGCAGAGGAACATAAATTGTGAAGATTTCATAGACATTTATCAGTTCCCAAAATTAATACTTTTATAATTTCTTATGCCTGTCTTTACTGCAATCTCTGAACATAAATTATGAAGATTTCATGGGCATTTATCAGTTCCCAAATAGTACTCTTAAAATTTCTTATGCTTGTCTTTAATCTCTTAATTCTGTTATCTTCATAAACTGAGAATGTACATCACCTTAGGACCACTGTTGTACAAATTGATTGTAAAACATGGGTATTTGAACAATATGAAATCAGTGCACCTTGAAAATGAACAGAATAACAGTGATTTTAGGGAACAAGGGAAGACAACCAAAGGTCTGAATGCCTGCAGGGTCGAGAAGAATAGCCATATTTTTCTTCTTGCAGAGAGCCTATAAACGAATGTGCCAGTAGGAGAGATATCACTGAATTCTTTTTCCAGCAAGGAATATTAATAATTAATACCCTGGGGAAGGAATGCATTCCTGGGAAGAGGTCTATAAACAGCCGTTCTGGGAGTGTCTGTCTTATGCAGTTGAGATAAGGACTGAAATATGCCCCGGTCTCCTACAGTACCCTCAGGCTTATTAGGGTGGGGAAAAGATCCCACCCTGGTAAATTTGAGGTCAGATCGGTTCTCTGCTCTCAAACCTTGTTTTCTGTTGTTTAAGATGTTTATCAAGACAATATGTACATAGCTGAACATAGACCCTCATCAGTAATTCTAATTTTACCCTTTGCCTTGTGATCTTTGCTTTGCCCTTTGCCTTGTGATCTTTATTGCCCTTTAAAGCATGTGATCTTTGCGACCTACTCCCTGTTCATACACCCCCTCCCCTTTTAAAGTCCTTAATAAAAGCCTGCTGGTTTTGCAGCTCAAGCGGACATGATGGAACTACCGATATGTGATGTCACCCCCGGAAGCCCAGCTGTAAAATTCCTCTTTGTACTCTTTCTCTTTATTTCTCAGACTGACTGACAATTAGGGAAAATAGAAAGGACCTATGTTGAAATATTGGGGTGGGTTCCCCTGATATGTATGTGTTTATGTGTGAATGGTATGTAGTATCTGGTATGTAGTATCTGTACATGGGTGTGTATATTGTGTGAGTTGTGTGTATGTGTGTGATGACTGTATGTGTGTTTGTGAGTGTGTGTGCTGCATGTACCTGAATGTGTGTATCTGTGTATGTGAGGGTTTATGGGTGAGTGCAATGTGTCTGTATGTGGGTGTGTATATCATGTGAGTTATGAATATGGGTGCAATATATAAATGTATCTTTATGAGTGTGTTGTGCTTGTATCTATACATGTGTGCATCTGTGTGTATGCATACATTTATGGGTGAGGTGTGTGTGTCTGTCTGTGGGTGTGTATGTTGTGTGAGTTGTGTGTATGTGTGTGATGAATGCATATGTATGTTTGTGCATGCGTGCATCTGTGTCTACACATATCTTTATGGGTGAGAGGTATGTGTCTGTATGTGCACGTAGCCATTGTGTGAGTCATGTGTACATGTGTGATGAATGCATGTGTATGTGAGTATATGGTTTATGTATCTGTACATGTGTCCATCTGTGTGTATGCATGTTTGTGGGTGAGAGGTATGTGTCTGTATGTGGGTGTGTATGTTGAATGAGTCATGTGTATGTGTGTGAATAATGCACATGCATGTTTGTGCATGTGTGATGCATGTATCTGCATGTGTACATCTGTGTGTATGCATATATTTATGGGTAAGTTGTGTGTCTCTGTATGTGGGTGTGTACACTGAGTGAGTTGTGTGTACATGTGTGATGAATGAAAGTGTATGTGCATGTGTGGTGCATGTATCTCTGCATGTGTGCATCTGTGTGTACACATACATTTATGAGTGAGGGGTGTGTGTCTGTATGTGGGTGTGTATGTTGTGTGAGTCATGTGTACGTGTGTGATGGATGTATGTGTATGTTTTGCTTTGTGAAAGGGTGTATCTATGCACAGGTGAACCTGTGTGTTTCTCCCTTGTTGAAAGGCAGGATGACATGGCAGTCAGGAGCTTCTCTGGGGCCTTCAGGCAGACGGTGTGGGTTGTGTTCTGGCTATGCCTTTTCCCCAGCTCTGCCAGCAGCCCTGCGCATCTTCTCTACCTCCAGAGGCTTCTCCTTGTCACATCCAACCTCTGCGAAAGCATAGATAGCAGCACCTCCCTACTGTATTCTATGAGGTGATAATTACACGAGGTGGCAGAGCCTCGAGCACAGGAGCTCCTTGGTGACTCAGCCATACTCATTCCAAGGAGTTCAGGGTCCTTGCAGTCTGCAAACCTTTCCCCTTATTTTCAAGATTCTTGAGTCAGACTGTCAAGAAGTAACATTCCAGCCTCACCTACAACAATATTTGTAAATGGTAAGAAACATTGAGATAGAGGAGAATTTCTTAGAGAAGGTCAGGATCTTGGATTCCTTCACACAAAAGAAAAAACGGCCAATTTATGTCCTTTGCTAACTCAAGGCCTGATTTAAAACCATAATCCATGGGTAAAAATGTAAAAACGTTCAATCACAAAAGCATTTATGGGGACTTGTACCCTGCCCCTGGGAGGGCTAGATAGCTGGGTGCCATGAGGTTCATGTACAATGAAGAGTGGGAATTTCTCTATGTGGGGCCAGCCACAAGCCGGACCCCATGCACAGCATCTCATCTAAGTTTCTCCACCTACCCATAGAATGGAGCTTCCACTGCCCCTATGTCGCTGATGAGGGACTTCAGGCAGAGAGAAAGCTCATCCTTTGCCCAAGGTCACACCAATGGTAAAAAGCAGATGAGGTTCAAGCTGACCTTCTCATCCCTGCCCTTGTCCTCTCAACAGGCTCCTCACAGGTGGAAAAATCAATCCGTACAGCAAACTCATTGTTTTTTCGACCTCTCCCAAAATTAAAATCCAAGATCCCTCATGAGCTCTGTGATCTTGGGTAAGTTTTTTTTTTTTTTTTTTTTTCCACCTCTATGAGTTTCAGTTTCCTCCAAAGAAAAACCAAGGGTTTTGCGAACATTTAATTGTAAGTGCACATCATGCCACTTTCATGTCCTTGACCTTGGGAGAAGGTTAGCCAGTGGCCAGAGCCGTCCTCTATGCTCTGAGGCTGAGAGACATCAAAGCAAAGCTCTGTGACACACATTACCTTTGAGCCCCCAAAGAACATGAAGTAGCCCAGCCTGGGGGGTGCTTCTACTCTCTCCCTCCCAGCCCAGACTCTGGCTACTTCCCCTAAAGAGGAGGGCCATGCTGAGTGTCTCCAGCTGAGGACGTATTACTCCAAGACTCATCTCCTTTGAGGTCTGGTCTCGTTAGCGGCTACGTTGGCATAGGTACTGATTGGGTTAACTCCATTAATATTCTCCTTCTTACTCACCTACTTTGCTATTTAATAATGTAATACATGTTCTTGTATCTTTTGCTAGTGGTTTCTATTTTATATTATAAAATCCCCCTGGATTCCTTTGAGTCTGTTTAGTCAGAACATAACAAAGCAACTATCCTGCCATTTACCTCTTTCAGTTTTACTACTCAGCATGATCTTGAATCACTCTAATATTTTGCATTTATGACAAAAATACACAAAAGGTGACAGATGAAATGTAGGTCATGCCAAGTTTTTTTTCTGGCCCAATAAAAGGGCAAGTCCTCTAAAGAGATCTTTCCCGGCAATTATGAATATGGCAAAGGAATGTAAAAGGAAGGATTTGAGACTGAGGCCATAGTAATCATTTTAAAGCAGTTACAAGCACATTTGCAAGTAAATACATCCATTTCTAGGTGCTACCTAAAGGTGATGTTGGCAAATACAATTCTGAGAAGCCCTCAGAGAAGAAAAGCATTGTTTGCTAAGCAAGTTGCTGAGATGAGATCAGTGGAATAGAAAAATATTATTTTTGATGACATGAATCTAAATGAGTTATGGGGAGAGTTAGGAACTAGGAGTGGGGACGTCTCTTCCAAAAATAAAATCCTGAGATTCTAGGATGTGATCTGCCCAGTTTATGCAGTACTTTGATTTTACACTTAGCACCAAGGTAGGTTTAAAAAAATTAGAGCGTTTAAACTGTAATTGATCAAAAGAAGTTTCTCTATGGGTGAATTTCACCTTGTAGGTTAATCCTTTGTTCTACATGAGTTATAACACTTTGGCCTTCCAGGATCAGTAACCCAAGAAATCGCATTCCCAAGTACTTGGAATTAAATCTTTAACCTATCTTTCCTGGGACACAATTCAACTAACAGCCATAAGTATCACTGGTATGATTAGAATCAAGATTTCTTGTCTCTCTTGAAACATTCGAATGCCTGTCTGCACTGAACTTGTCTTTCTGCAGCAGTGATGGACCGGGGCCGAGTGACGTTGACTCCATCATCCTGGACATTGACACATGGCTCTTCCCAGCTACCAATCTAGCCACGCTCCTCACCCAAATTACCCAATGACCCTTCCAGCCTGAGAGGCCATCCAACTGAGAACTATTATGGTAATCCACATCTGGGGGTCTTCACATTTTATATCCATGAGTTTAAAATAAAACTTCAATGACCACCATAATGAAAAACTATGGACACAAAATTTGAAAAGACACTATAACATATGAGTATTTACATTAACTGTAAATGCGCAAGTCAGACCAGATGCAGCCACCACTGCGCATACTGTTTTTGATTTGATTTGATTGATGTGATTTGGGAATGGAGTTGTGCAAGTGAGATATGCTTCGTTCAGCCTGAAACACAGCTCAGCTCTCCACATGGCACTACACTGCCGTCTGCTGTCACCCTTCTTCTGCTTCCCCTGCTTCCCTCCCTCCGCTGGGCCCTGGGGTCACTGGATTTAAAACCCAGATCCCGGACCTACCTTCAGCCAGACTTTAGATTCTGCAATTAGAGACATTCTCACTGATGCACCCACCAATATCTATTATACGTTTTAAAGCAATAGAATCTCACATTTTCACTGGGTAAAATGCAACTGATGCCTTTTTTTTAAAACACACACACCTTTTTTTTCTACCTTCCTTTGTATATCTGTATGGCTGGCCACATGACTGACTTCAGCTCTGTGAGGTACAATGAAAACGTCATAAAGAATGCTTGGTAAGTCTCTGTAGAAAGGAACTAATTCAGTTAGAAGGGATCTTTTTGTCTTTCCCATTCAGTTTTATGCCAGCCTAAAAGCAGATGGGATGGCTAGAGCTTCCACAGCCACTGTGGGCTCTGAAGTGACCTTGAGTATGAATTCGTGTTCACTAATGAATAATGGTGGCTAAGAAGCAGCCAAGAGCGCAAGTCCTTGTAACAGCATGGAGCCACCTTATCTGCTGTGGATTTCCCTAACCTAGACCACCTTTACAGAAAAGAAAATAAATGCCTATCTTATTTAAGCCATCATTATCTTGCAAACTCTCTAGGTCCTCTCTTAGAGATAAAGCAAATCTTAGAAGTGTCGCAAAGCACGTAGGATGCTGAAAACCTTATTGCATGCAGGGTTGTGGGACATTTCTCATAGCAGGAGTTATGGGCCACACAACACAGGAGTTATTAATACCTACAAGGTCCAAGTCCTATCATTTATGCTCACCAATCCTCACCAGAACCCTAAGAGATCACCATTACTATCCTTGATTTTCAAATGAGGAAGAAAAGTGTAAAGAGTTTGCATGAATTATCCAAGTCACACATCTCATAAAGAATGGAGGTGGGTTCATTCTTTCATTTCTTCTGTTGGGTACCATCAGTCTAGCAACTGTTGGGCTGAACACCGAGTACGGAAAGATGGACACACTCCCTGCCCTGGGAGAGCTCACCCTAGACAGGCGTCAGAGGCACACCAAGAGATACGTCCAGACCTACACGGAGCATCCCACGCTATCCAGTCCCTCAACTGCAGGTTTCCTGAGAGCAGGATCTGGGTCTGTTGACCTACCCAGTGCTTAGTGTACTGAGAACCCAAGAAATATGCGAACTGTCATGGAATGAAAAACATATGTGTATATTAGAACAAATAAGATACACCTAGTGCATTCTCAGAACAAATAGTTAGAATAAGGTTAAAGCAGAGTGAACTAAACACTGCTCTACTGAGGTGATGGATAACCTCAATCCCTTGACTCGAACATGATGTATCTTATGCATGTATCAAAATATCACAAGTACCTATAAATAGTTGCAAATGTTATATATCAAGAAAAAAATATTGCTCTAAAGCTCCTCCATGTTATGTGATCAGGGTTGATAGCACTGTCCGTTGTCTACTGGGAAATCAGAGACCATGAATGACACCTTCCTCCACCTGCCCAGCCCAGAGGTGTGTCAGAGGAGAAGCAATAAGACAGGAGTGGAGAGCTGAAAATATTCCTCATCATTTCCGGTTAACTGGCTCCCCTGGGAGCACCAATACCAAAATGCCTTTATTTTAAAAGATGATCTTTATTTAGTATTTTTGTACATTACTGATGGGTGTTTCTAAATATTGGAACAAATGGCGAGCAAAAGCAAGGCTGTTTATTTTTAAACATGCACATGGCCTAATGCACCAAGCCAAGGGCCTTTCTCCAAGATCCGGGAATGGCAAAAACGAAGACAAGACGTGCCAAAACAAACTTACAAAAAGTGGAACATCGTTAGAATGTTTATATTTAACAAAACAACTCCTGTGATAGGAAAATAAAGTGTTGTCTAATCATGAAATTCTAAAAATAATTAAAAGATTGTAAAGAGTTATTCATCATAGATCCCAGGCACTATGTGGATGAAGGTTGAAGATCTGTGTGGATGCTTTCGTCAGTCCTGTGATTGTATTTCTGAGGATGAATGTGTATGAACCATGTGTCAATGATTTCTAGTTTAAGTGGTTAGACGTTTGCTAATAGGGGTCACCAGGATAAGAGACCTTCCATTGTCTTCACGCAGAGACAGACTTTGCCAAGAAGGAGAAAGCCTTTCTATCCTTTAAAAATCTTAAAGAAAGTTAGGTATTTGTTATAGGTGGGCAGCTGAAACAACTGGCATTTATTTTCTCACAGTTGTGGAGGTTGAAAGTCCGAGATCAAGTTGCTGTCAGGGTTGGTTTCTAACAAAGGTTCTCTTCCTGATTTGTCAATGGTCACCTTCTCCTTGTGTCCTCCCATGGCCTTTGCTCTATGCATGTACGGGGCAAGAGATCTCTGGTGTCTCTTCCTCTTGCTTTTTTTTTTTTTTTTTTTTTTTTTTTTGAGACAGGATCTTGCTCTGTCACCAGGCTGGAGCACAGTGGTTGGATCTCAGCTCACTGCAACCTCCGCCTCCTGGGTTCAAGTATTCTCCCACCTCAGCCTCCTGAGTAGCTGGAACTACAGATGCCCACCACCATGCCCAGCTAATTTTTGTATTTTTAGTAGAGACGGGGTTTCACCATGTTGGCCAGGCTGGTCTCCAACTCCTGACCTCAAGTGGTCAGCCTGCCTCGGCCTCCCAAAGTGCCTTCCTCTTCTTATAAAGAAACCAATCCTTATTGGATTAGGGCCCCACTCTTATGACATTCATCAAACTTAATGACCTCCTTAAGGGTCCAAACTCCCAAAACTGTCACACTGGGGGGTAGGGCCTCAACATATGAATTTGGCAGGGAACACCATTCAGTTCACAACAAGGTTCACTTAAATTTTTCTTCTTTTCCCTTTAAAGTAGAAAATGCAAGTAGATACTCTTTATAAACAGTTCTGCAAATTGTAGGTATCCTGACAGCTTGCATTCTAAAGAGGATCTTCAGCTTCAGGTAGATGCTCAATATTCGTTCCCTAGAGAAATGAAGTATTAGTTCCCTAGCTCCCAATGAACTAATGAAATGTGTTCATTAGTTCCCAAGAGAAACGAAATATGAGTTCACTAGTTCTCAATGAACTAATGAAATTTGCTCATTAGTTCCCAAGAGAAATGAAATATTGGTTCACTAGCATGATAGAAGTCAAAGGGAAAGGAAAGGGCCAAGGTGTCGTGAGCATGACCGGTTTAGGAGAGGGAGGACTCGCAGGGCTTCCTGCTACGTGAGAGTACACATAGACAGTGAGGAACCTGCAACGTCACTGCCACT
This sequence comes from Rhinopithecus bieti, assembly GCF_001698545.2. NCBI lineage: Eukaryota > Metazoa > Chordata > Mammalia > Primates > Cercopithecidae > Rhinopithecus > Rhinopithecus bieti. Next base: position 1,118,971 of record NW_016804704.1, read on the forward strand.
GGAATTGCTTGCTCTGTGGCCCCTGACCAAGACCATCACTCATGAGGGAGCCGTGGGGAGATGGAAATACAGGCAATGTGGGTTCAACATAAAAGAGTCTTGTTTCTGTCATTTTGTGTTTTACACTATTTTATATTTCACATTTTAGAATATTTGTGTTTAGTCACTCCGATATGAAATCTGAACCTACAATCTTCATGAGCTTGGGTTTGGTAAATATTTCATAGATAAAATACCAAAAGCATGATGTATAAAATAAAAAAATAAGAAATTAACTTTCATCAGAATTCAGTTTTGTGCTCTGGGAGTGACACTGTTAAGAGAATGAAAAGACAAGTCACAGACTGGGAGGAAATATTTGCCAGCGCCTATTTGTAAAGGATTTGTATTCAGAATACATCAAGACCTCTGAAACTTCAATAATAAAAAACCAAAAATCCAAATACAAAGGGGCAAAATATTTGGACACTCTAATAAAATAAGATGCAAATGTGCATATAAAAATGTTGATCATTGTTAGTCATCAGGGAAAAGCAAGTCACAATCACAAAGAGACACTGCTGCACCTCCATTAGAATGTCATTGTCATCCTTTATAGCAGTACCAGGGCTGGCGCGGTGACTCATGCCTGTAATCCCAGCACTTTGGGAGGCTGAGGTGGACAGATCACTTGAAGTCAGGAGTTTGAGACCAGCCTGACCAACATGGTGAAACCCCGTCTCTACTAAAAATACAAAAATTAGCGAGGTATGGTGGCATGTGCCTGTCATTCCAGCTACTCAGAAGGTTGAGGCAGAAGAATCACTCGAACCCAGGAGGCAGAGGTTGCAGTGAGCTGAGATCAAGCTGCTGCACTCCAACCTGGACAACACAGTGAGACTTTGTCTCAAAAAAAAGGAACAAAAGGCAGCTAGAGCCATATTTGAAAGGAAAATTATATCAATAAATGTACGTATTAGAAAAGAGCTGTCCTGACTTGGGGACTTGGAGTGAGCCCCGTTTCAGCAGTGGCAGAGTAGCCGGACTTTCAGGATGCCCCAGCTTCCTTCCTAGCCAGGGAAAGGGCCTGGGTGAAGGAGCAAGACTCTGTCTCAAAAAAAAAAAAAAAAAAAAAAAATTCTGTATCAAGCTCTGGGAAGGATCCAGAGCTACTAAAACCCTCACGCATTGCTGTTTGTATGAAGAATAACACAGCCACTTTGAAAAATAATTTGACAATTTCCCATATGGTTCAACATCCTGTAACCCAATGATCCAATGATTCCATTCTACTCAGTTACCCAAAAGAAATGAAAATAAGTGATCACACAAAAAGCCAGTAGGCAAATCCTCATAATGGTTTTATTCGTGATCACAGAGAACTGGAAATCAGTTTTGCATTCTTCATCTGTGGTATGTGTGGACATGGGATTACTACTCTCCAATAAAATGGAACACATACCAGTGAAAACATAAATCAGAATGCTTTCTGGTATATGAAAGATGCTAGATTCAAACAGCTCCATGCTTTATGATTTCATGTGTATGACATTCTGGAAAAGGTACCTCTCCAGAGACACAAAGTGGACCAGAGGTTGCTAGGACCTGGCAGTGGCGTTAGAGGTTGAGTTCAAAATGATACGAGAGGATTTGGGGAGAGTGGTAGGGCTATTTCTTTTCTTTTCTTTCTTTCTTTTTTTTTTTTTCAAAGACAGGGTCTTGACCTGTCACCCAGACTGGAGTGAGGTGGTGTGATCACATCTCACCACAGCCTTGACCTCCCAAGCTCAAGGAATCCTCCTACCTCAGCCTCCTAAATAGCTTGGACTATTGGGTGTGTGCCACCACACCCAGCTGTATGTTTTTTGTAGAAATGAGGTCTCACTGTGCTGGCCAGGCAGGTCTCAAACTCCCAGCCTCGGGCAATCTTTCGATCTTGTCCTCAAAGCACTGGGATTACAGGCATGAGCCACCGTGCCCATCCATTTTCTGTTTCTTGATTGTGGTAGTGATCACCTGGTGGAAACTCAGACCTGCACATCAGAAAGAGTGACCCTTATAGAGTGTAATTTAAACTACAAAAAAAAAAAAATGTAATACTGCTTCCAAAAAAAGAAATATGGAGACAGACCTCAGGCGGGGGTAGGGTAAAGAAATAAGAGGCAGAAATGAGCATAGTGTACTTTATTGATAAAAAACAAAAACCGAAAAAACGAGAAACAGAAGAAAAAAGAAAAGCCAATAGAAAAGTAGAGGACAACAAGAAAAAAAAAAAAAAAAAAAAAAAAAAAAAAAAAAAAAAAAACAAGGAAAGAAGAGTCCTTGAGAGCTACAGAGGAAGAGCGAGGTCGGTAACATTTCATGGCCCCAGGTGCAGCAGACTCAGTCACCCTTACCCGATGTTCTGAATCCTAAAATGATGCTCAAACAAGGTCATTTTGCATAAGGCCAGTGCCACGAGCTCCTGGAAAACCCCTTCAATCTTTCCAATGTCTGTGAATGAGCATTATTTTGATTGCTTTTATTCTCTATCCTTTTAATAATTTGTAACGTTTTAATCATTTCAGACACTAAAACATCATACCATACATTCCACTATTTGCATTACTGATTTCTGGCTTTTAATTGTCCTGTAAAATGATTACAACTAATCCTGTACACCCCCCCCCGCAACACACACACACATACACTCAGACTCTGGCTTAGTTGAACATTTTTTTTTACTGAAGAACCTACAGGGCCATGGTGGATTGCAGTCAGAAGGATCTCGGGCTTTGTCCACACCTGGATATGCCCCCTAGGTGAATGTCCCGGTTCTCGGCATGGCTGGGATTCCTGAGCCTGCTCTGTCTTCAGGCAGACCCTTGAGTCATCAGATTCTCCCCAGCTAACAAGGGCCAGCTGCACATGGATCAGATTCGTGTCTCCGGTTCCAACCAGTCAGTGACCCAACATTTTTCCAATGCCTGTGTACCCTCTTGGATGGTGAGGGAAGTCAAGTCAAGGGATATAAGAAAGGCTTCCATCACTCAAGGCAATCCTAACATCACTGGGAAAACAAGATTTCACACTGAACGTGCAAACAAGCACAGATGATGATTAAATGATGCAGACCCAACTCACAGTGCTGGAGGGTTCTGGGGAAAGGAGGTAAGCCGGGAACTAGGGTTTGCTTTCTGTAGACTCTGGGGCTAGAAATGAGATGCTGAGTAGTTGGACTTGTGGGAAGAAGAAGGAAGGACATTCCAAAAAAGAAAAGTTGATTGAGATGGATTCTTACTCTAGTTCCATCGTTTTGGAAAATCATGGCTTAAAAGCACAAGATTAAGAAAGCATAGACCTGCTAGGTGACACGGCACGTGCCTGTGAACCCAGCACTTTCGGAGGCCAAAGCAGGAGGATCACTTAAGCCTAGGAGAGCAAGACCAGCCTGGGTAACATAGTGAGACCCCCATCTCTATCAAAATATTATTTGGGCACGGTGGGACACACCTGTAGTCCTAACTACTCGGGAGGCTACAGGAGGATCACCTGAGCCCAGCAGTTTGGGGCTGCAGTGAACTGTGATCACAACACCCTGACTCAAAAAAAAAAAAAAAAAAAAAGGAATAAAAGAAAAGAAAACATCGACTAATCCTGCACTTTCTCACAAATCATGTACATACACACAGGCTGCTCCCCGGCCCCTTCCTCCACAGCCAAAGAGGAAGATCAACAGTGCAAGACACAGAGGCAGAGCATTTAAAGAAAACACCATGTCTTATTTTTCTTTCTGCCCCTGACCACAGCTCAGCACTACTCTGACTCTGAGCCTCTGGCTTGCCTCACGTGCATAAAAGCAAAGGATGACGGTAACTTTTGAGACACATACTCAGGAAATGATCTTATCCCTGCCCTTTCAAATGCCTGGGTGGAAATGATGTCTTACAAAGACTTTCATAGCTAAAACCAATCTATGTACCTAACCAGATTTTTGGCATTTCTTGGACTGAGACATGATCATCTTATTTCTGGGGAACACACCACTGCAACTTAGCAGCCTGGTTTTCAAATGCAGATGTCGGGTGAAACACACCAGTTATCTTGCCTGCCAAAATCATTTGCTCAGAGATTATCCTGCCAATGGAATGGAGTTCAAATCAATCAAAATCTTTGGGGGTGGAGGAATAATGAGAAAATATTGCATGACATTTTGACTATTAAATCTATGATATAAATATCTCTAAAATAGTGGGGTTTTTTCGTTCCAGTATTCCTAGCAAAACCAAGGTCTTAGAATTTACATTTAGCTCCTGCTGTGTATAAAGCTGGATTTAATGTACTTATTTTGGTAGGTATCGATAATCATTATAGATATACCTTTTTCTTATACTTCTGAAAGTTTGTAATTTAGTTCGTAAGTCACACAGTCAAACCAAGTGCTCACGTTGTGACATCATGGAAAAAAAATTACTGAATTTTCTAAGTTCATTACTGAAAATAATCTTCATGAATACTACATTGAGATCCAGAAGACACAGAGAGGTGAAGAGAGAGAGAGAGAGAGAGAGAGAGGAGAGGAGAGAGAGATTTTTACGTATAAAGAGTAAATTTTGCATTCTTTGACATTTAAAAGAATAGTTGCAGTATTTATGTCTGTAGTATGCTTCAAATCAGAATGCTCTTTGAGGAAAACTCAGAAGTGACATTTACTTATTTGTACTTTTAAGTTCTGTAGCTTATACAGATGATGCATAATTCATGCCAGAAAGCATTTGGCTCAACAGAAACTAATTTAGTTTATCCCCTTCCAGTGCAACTTCAAACACGCGCATGAGAAAATGTGTGAATTTGGGGCTGGGATGTGGACATGTGTAAGAATACGGTAGATCTAGATTTAATAATTTTATTCTGGTGCCTTTGGAGGTCTTCCAATAATGCTTTTAATCATTGTATTAGAGTCTTGATTTATTTTCCTTGAATTATACCCATTTGATATAAGCAAAGTTAGACACTGGCATTATCAGAGTTAAGAGAAATGAACTAGGATATTTTCCTTGTGTTCTGGAATTCCTATGCTCACCATGGCATAAAAATATAGATGAATTGGTACTGACTCACTATAATGACAATTTCTTATAATCAAACAGTAGGTGTGTTTGAACCACTTACAGACAGAGAATCTTGCATCTTCAAAGGTGTGTGCTATGTTCCTGTTTGGAAATTTTTCTTCTCAGCACAATAGACAGCTCTCCAGTTACAGGGCAGCCATGCATTTGGACAAAGCCAAACCATCAAATGTTTAAAAAGGACAGAGCACCCACCAGCACCCCCGTATGCATCAGTGAGTTCCTGAACAGCACTTCCAGTAAGTCTAGCCTGCCAAATTCCACAGACTTAGCAACTGAATTTACGATACTTGGAGAGTCAATAATTTCATCACCCATGTCCAGCCTGTCCCATCCATCCAGGTGTGTCCCTATAGCTACATAGACCTTCTGCAAGGAAGTGTTTTTGGAACATTAACTTACATGTCAAACGCACAGAGTGGAAACAGCCTCTAGCACAGTTTTACCTAAGACAGCCTCCGATAAAGACCCTGATGTCATTCATGCCCCCAAAGCAGAAAACAAAACCAAAACCCTGGCTTCAGACAAGTCACAGCGACTTGCTGAATGGTCCAGTCCTTTCCCTGTGGCTCTCCTGCTACATAGAGCCAGAACCCTGGCTCAACCTGCAGAAGTTGGGAGGGAGAGTTTTACTCTCAAAGCAGTACATATTTTTTTCTAAATAAATAAATAAGAGCTCCAATAATAAAGCTGATTTTAAGAGTTAGGGGCCTCTAATATTATTAAACAAAATTCTCTTTTGATAATATCTATATCAAACCTAGTTTGAGAGAAGCACAGCCACAGTTCTTGCCATTCAAGCACTGCTCAGAGCCCCTTACCAAGGTTAACTTCACTATAATTAAGGCATTATAATTAAATTCATTCTATAGATGGATAAACAGGCTCAAAGAGGTTATGTGGCCTGTCCAAGATCACCACACAGCTTAGGAGTGGGAAGCCAGGACTCAAGTCCAAGCATCTGCTGTAGGGATTCGTGTTCCCACCTGCTGTGGTCTATCTGCCTCGTGGGAGAGGTGGACTTATGGTTCTTGGGGCAGGGGCTTTCTTGTGAGCTTCCTGTCTCATCCCACCACCACCAGTTCTTCCCACTCTTTTATACATTTTATTATGAGCAAAATATAATGCTGGCCTTTTGTGTGAACAACTTCTAACAGTGTTCTCTTGCGTTTTGTGCTATTTCCCCAGGAAATAGACAAGGAGCCTTTGAATTCCAAAGAACTTTTGAAGTAAAGATTGGATTTCAAAGAGAGAAAAGGTTCTGGTGTCCAGTTGGCCAGTGGCTCAATTTGAAGGAGGATGGAGGAGTATGGCTTCTCCCCACTTGTTTCCAGCACCTGAGGACATTAAATGGGTGCACTTGGCCACCTGCTTAGGTACGTGGGCTTCAGGTCCCTCTGCAGAGGTCTCTGTCTCTATCTTGGCTTGAAAGGAGGAGAGGCAGTTGTCTCTGAGTAGACCCTGTGGACCTAGGATGGAATGCCCAGGAGTGGCAGCCGTGATGGACCATGGACCCGAGGGTTCGTCTATTCTGCTGGACAATGAACGCCCAGGGTGGCAGAGCATGTCACGAGAGTGAGAAAAGACAGTCCTCCAAACTCCCCAGACTGGATTTCCTGCCAACCACTATGAAGGAAGCTGAACTAGACTAGCTTGCCTTTAAAAATATAAAGAAATTGACATTTGTTCCATGTGAATGCATCTTGCTTGTATATTAGACTATTTGAGGGAGTGTAATAGGCAGAATGCCCCACCTCATACAAAAGATGTTTATTCCTTAATCCCCAGAACCCAGGAATAGTAGATGTGTTCAATGTCAAATACAGATCCTGCAGATGTAGCTACAGGTTCATACCTTGGGACGGGGAGACTATCCAGGTGGGATCAATCCAATCGCATGAACCATTGAAAGCAACTTTCTCCAGCTGGACACAGAACAGAGGCAGCAGAAGTCAGAAAGATTCAAAGAAGGGAGGGACGCGATATGTTATTCCTGGTATGAAGGTGAATGGACAAGAAATGGAGGTGCTTTAATAAACAGAGAGGGGCTCCCGGCTGACAGCCAATGGTGAAATGGGGACCCCCAGCCCTATAGCCACAGAGAGCTGAATTCCACCAATAATGCAAACAAGCTAGAAGCAGAATCTCTCCTGGAGCCCCTAGACAGGAGTGCAGGCCAGCAACACGGGGCAACCAGCAGAGTCCCCCAGGACTCTTGACCTACTGAACCGTGAGGCAATCAATTCGTGTTGTTTTAAGTCACTAAGCTTACAGCAGAGATAGAAAACCAACACAGAGAGAGAAACTGACCAAGCTTTACAACTACTACACAGAGCGTGAAGAAAGAGGGAGCAGGCTAAGCCCTCCTAGGAGTGTGTGTGATAATACGGAAAATAACACTTGAATGGACACTGAGCAGCAGAGAGCTTTCCAAAGAGCACCCAGGCAGGTTTTCCTGGAGGAAGCAAGGGGACAGCGGGCTCTTAAGTCCCCTGTTGGATGATTGGACTCTGATGGAGAGGAGAGGAGTGGATGAATGAATACAGGTGCAAACACAGCAATAAAGTGCAGAGAAAATAATAACCTTCTTGGCTTCTTTTTGTCTAGCATTTAGTAAGGCAGGTTTTCACTGAGGTCCACTGTCTCATGCAGCAATTCTTTGGGACAAAAATTCATTTTCATAGTTTAAATAGGAAGAAAAAAATCAATCTGCATGACAAGGACATTTTAAAGGCTAATTTAGTGAAAATTGTTTGCAAAACGTAGAAAATCATTTTTCACTAGTAGTCTGGGTCTGAGTTCTTTTCTATTTATATGCAAATGTTGGATGTCTGAGCCTATTTTATGTTTTACAATTTTGAAATATTACCTATTTCATAAACCTTAGATTAATGAAGTCCTGATATGATAGTGAGACCTTCTGGAAAACAGTTTTAGAATATGCATTCTGGAATGTAATTTTTTTAACAGGTATTCCTTTACTCTGCATAAAGCCACAATGAACATTTTAATTTTTAGCTATAATGTATTCAATATTTTTTCTGACATTACTCTAAGAACATGTTGATCCTTTTTTGTTTTTTGAAGATAAGCAATTAAATGTTAAATTTTAAAAATACACACACGAGCTTCTTGAAAGCAAATCCAAGTGGCCAAAACTCTAACTTTTCCTGGAATTATCTGTGAACGTCTACCTATTTAGTAATATTCTGCTTCAGAATCTTTTCATAGTTACTCAATGTTTCCCTGGGTTTTATCTGATTGCTTGTGTTTTCACTATATTTAATGTCCCCTCTGGAAGAGAAGCTTATCATTCAGATTTGTCCTGATCATTTGTTTTTTAATTCACTGTTGCATAATGAGAAATTATAAAACACTTTGGCTCATGTAGAAAGATGGGTTACCAGAGAGCATTTGCTATTTGGAGAAAGTTTTTTCTTATTTTTAACCACCTTCCTGTGGGGGAAAGGAAAAAAGCTCAACTGAATATAGCTTTATTTCTATGGCCCAGGAATGTGACTGGAATATCAGCCGGAGAGAAAGCAAGGCAGTGCGCCTTCGCCTGGTATTACTTCCCATGTCTTCAGATTCAGAAAGGGTCTAGGGCAGGGATCCCCAACCCTCAGGCCCTGGACCAGTACCAGCCTGAGGCCTGTTAGGAGCCGGGCTGCAGAGCAGGAGGTGAGTGACCGGGGAGTGAGGGAAGCTTCATCTGTGTTTACCACTGCTCCCCTTGCATTCCCACCTGAGCTCTGCCTCCTCTCAGATCAGCGGTGCCAGTAGACTCTCACTGGAGCACACACCCTATTGTGAACTCCATGTATGAGGGATCCAGGTTACGTACTTCTTATGAGAATCTAAGTAATGCCTGACAATCTGAGGTGGAACAGTTTTTTTCCTGAAACCATCCCCACCAGCCTGCTTCATCTGTGAAAAATTGTGTTCCACAAAACCGGTCCCAGGTGCCAAAAAGGTTGGGGACCGTTGGTCCAGGGAAACCAGACAGAAGGACCATGTTGCAGAGACTTGGTGTGCTCTGAAAATCCAGTCTGGCCAGCTCAATGCAAATGGAAATTCTACAAATTCTTCAGGTGGTTGCCTCTGCTGGGTTTTAGTATTTTCCCCTGTCTGCAAAAAATCAGTTTAGTTCCTCTTAGTTTCCTATTCCGAAGTCCCATCTCTCATTAGCCTGGTTTCCTCCTGCAAGATGATCTCAAGACAAGACGAAGACAAGAATACATCAGAATGAGCAATAATAAGACATGCATGCTTAGCAGCTTGCCTGAAAACATCTTATCTGGGTGTGCAATGCCTTCATCAGAGACCAAATTTCAATGTATTTTGGTCAAAACAGGAAAGTCACCTCACTTGTAAAAGGTGAAGGGAGACTGTTGATGGAAATTACAATGCATGTATGAAGGCCCTTGTGAGAGACTCTCTAGAGGGTTTTCTCCACTACATACCTTGCTTTTAAATGTGTTTATTACAGAGTGACACACAGCTTTCCATTCCGTTACACCATCCCTTGAACTTGCACCTTAAAGAGATTCTATGGTTGGCCTTTGAACAATGCAGAAGTTATGGGTGCTGGCCCCTCATGCAGACAAAAATCCTCCTAGAACTTCTGAATCCCCCAAAATTTGACTCCTTATAGCCTACTGTTGACTGAAAGCCTTACCAATACCATAAACAGCCAATTAACTCATACTGTGTATATTACATATTACACTTTTTTTTTTTTATTTTTTTTTGAGGTGGAGTTTTGCTCTTGTTGCCCAGGCTGGAGTGCAGTGGCATAATCTCGGCTCATGGCAACCTCCACCTCCCGAGTTCAAGCAATTCTCCTGCCTCAGCCTCCCGAGTGGCTGAGAATATAGGCACTCACCACCACACCCGGCTAATTTTTGCATTTTTAGTAGAGACAGGGTTTCACCATGTTGGCCAGGCTGGTCTCGACCTCCTGACCTCAGGTGATCCATCCGTCTCAGCCTCCCAAAGTGCCGGGATTACCAGTGTGAGCCACCCCACCCAGCCATTATATGCTGTATTCTTGTAATAAAGTAAGCTAGAGAAAAGAAAATGTGATTAAGAAAATCACAAGGAAGAGAAAATACATTTGCTATTCATTGAGTGCAGGTGGATTGTTGTGAAGGTCTCCATCCTCACTGGCTTCATACTGAGAAGGATGAGGAGGAGGAGGAGGAGGAGGAACAAGAGGAGGGGTTTGCTTTACTGTCCCGCGGGTGGCAGAGGTGGGACAAAACCTGTGGAGTAGAGTGGCCGTCCCCAACCTTTTTGGCACCAGGGACCGGTTTCATGGAAGACAATTTTTCCATGTTTGGGGGGGCAGGGGACGTGGAGATGGTTTCAGGATGATTTGAGTGCATTACATTTCATTGTGTACTTTATTTCTATTATTATTACATTGTAATATATAATTAAATAATTATACAACTTACAATACTGTGTAATCAGTGGAAGCCCTGAGCTTGGTTTCCTGTAGCTAGATGGTCCAATCTGGGGTGACGGGAGACAGTGACAGATCATCAGGCATTGGATTCTCATAAGGAGAATGTTGGCCAGGCTGGTCTCGAACACAGCCACTTATACCCAAGAGATGAGAGCCAAGAGAATCACGACCTTGGAAACCACTGTTGCCATACAGGAGAGCTACTGGACAGCCCTCACACCACTCCCCTCCATGCTTATAAATTCGAGCCATTATCAGTGGAGGCTGCTTTGAGGAACTGAATATATGAATATACAAAATATGTGGTTTAGCCTAGAAGAGAATAGAACTCTGACCCTCTAGCTTTGCACTGGAAGCCAAGCCACAACTTCTGCAGGAATCGGCCCAGAATGGTCAGAATCTGAACAGTGACTCCCCACCTTTTTGAGAAGCACAATTTTATGACTGTCTTTTATTAATCGTGATTTTAGTGTCATACCTGAAAACATTTTCCCCACCCAAAGTCACAAGGATGTTCTTTTTTTTTTATGGTAAATGACTAAAATGTTTATTACTTAGTTATAATCTTGACAGAAGGGACTTGAAGAACTGAAAGAAAAACCCTCCAAATGTGTTAATTTCCTCAAGAGTCAAGGATCCCTTACGTTTATCAAACAAATAATTTCATGCTAAGATGTCGGTGATTGGTTAAAGCTTTATATCATTGTATCCAGCTTCCCTGTCTAGTTGTCCCTGTTTACAACTCAAAAACAACCAGACAAAACAAAATGCGCTCTCCAAACCCGGACAAGAGATACCCCACTTCTAGTTAGCCCTCCTCCAGCTTCCCCATGATGACCACCTCCCATCCCATCCTTGCACACCCAGGGCAACCACCTCCCATCCCATCCTTGCACACCCAGGGCGGGACAACACCTCCACTCCCACTCTTGCAACACTCAGCGGCAACCACTCCCGTCACTCTTCCGCACACCAGGACAACACTTCCACCTCCATCCTCGCCAACCCAGCGCCGACCACACCCACCCCAATCCCCATCTTCGCACACCCAAGGGCGCACCACCTCGTCCCATCCTTGGCCACCAGCGCACACACACTCTCCCCATCCTTGCCCCAAGGCACCCATCATCCACTCCTTGCACACCAGGGCACCCACCCCCCATCTCCCTTGACGCGCCACACGGGCAACCACCTCCATCCATCCTTGCACACCCAGGGCCTTCCCTTTTGTCCACCCTAAGTTTTCCCACTGTTCAGCCTGGCTTGGAGTTTCTGCCAAATGCAAGCCATGGTGGCTGACTTCCTCGGCGTAGGAGCTCCGGGAAGTAGCAGGTGCTGTTCTCACCTGCATGGGCTTCACTTCTAGAGCTGCTACTTTCAGTTGGATGCATCCCTGCTGAACACACCTTTCTTCCGCTACATCATACAAAGACATGCAGATTTTGTAGATCAGTTTCCCCAGTTGAATGTAGTCCTATTACCTGGTTCTTCTGCCTGGTAGCTCTCCCTACAGTGGTACCTGCATGAGAAATTGTGAAATGCATTAGTTAATGTTTACTTGCCTTCCTTGATTCCCTAGGGGACAAGGAGCTGAGTCCATCTGGCTGATTTCCATACCACAAACCTCTAACGTGGCCTCTGGCACGCAGACAATATTTTTAAAGTATTTGCCAAATAAAAGGTGAAATAATAAACTAAATATTGTTTCACTTTTCTATTAAGATACCAAATGGTTACTAAAATTTATTTCTAGCCATATTGAAGTCCTAAGCCATAGGCACCTTACCAGTAACTAGTAAAATTACTTCTGAGAACTAACTAAAATAACTTCTAAAACATTATTAAAAAGTCTCTGCACAGATTCCTCCAAACTTTGGATTCTTCTTTTTTTTTTTGAGACGGAGTCTCGCTCAGTCGCCCAGGCTGGAGTGAGTGGCGCGATCTCCGCTCACTGCAAGCTCCGCCTCCCTGGTTCACGCCATTCTCCTGCCTCAGCCTCCCAAGTAGCTGGGACTACAGACACCCGCTGCCATGCCTGGCTAATTTTTTTGCATTTTTAGTAGAGACAGGGTTTCACCGTGTTAGCCAGGATGGTCTCCATCTCCTGACCTTGTGATCCACCCGCCTCGGCTTCCCAAAGTCCTGGGATTACAGGCGTGAGCCACTGCGCCCAGCCCAAACTTTGGATTCTTAAGAAACAAATTGCCAATGCATGCTTCAGCAATCACTCACATTTGATTGGTTGTGTACCCTTGGAGGTGAATATGTACAAAGGCTGCAAAAGATGAGCATACTGTACAGCTATTGCTTCCTTTACGTGGCTGAGCTGGGCACACTGGTCTGCACCTGTAGTCCCAATTATTCAGGAGATGGCTGAGTCCAGGGGTTCGGGGCTCTACTGCACTGCTGATTGGGTGTTTGCACTAAATTTGACATCATGTGGTTACCTCACAGGAGCAGGGACCAACAGGTCGGATGAACCAGCCCAGGTGGGAGTCAGGCCAGGTCCAAACTCCTGTGTTGATTATGGAGGTGGCCTCTGGCAGGCTTGGCCCTAAGTCAGATAGCATTGTGGAGGTCGGTCTCTCCTTTGGGAGCAGAAACCCAGTGTCACACAGCTCCTTGTTCACCGTTTCTACCAGTCTCTCATGAGTAGCTTATACTGAATTAGCCTTGTTTTCCTAATCGCGGCCAGTTGATGTTTTCCATTGGCCCCTGTAGTGAAAGTTGTGCTCAAAACTAGTTCATGGGAGGAAGGTGTCTCTTTGCTGGATAAGGCAGAGCTTTCAAGGTTAGGCTGCACAGAGAAAGTTAGAGTTAGGGTTACTCCTCATTTGATCATGAGGGATGATGCAGTAAGAGAACCCAAAGATCCCCCTCAGTGTAGACAGGACATCCATTGGAAAGAGGACCGAGGAAACCAGGTACTGATCACTGCTGAGAGTTAGGCTCCTCTGCAGTATGCATTAGACTCTATGTAATTTTCAGAGGTGGCCGGGCTCGGTGGCTCATACCTGTAATCCCAGCACTTTAGCAGGCCAAGGCAGGTGAATCACGAGGCCAGGAGATCGAGATCATCCTGGCTAACATGGTGAAACCCCCTCTCTACTAAAAATACAAAAATTACTCAGGCATGGTGGCAACGGAAGTTGCTTAACAGCTGCTGCCAGGACACTAACCAGAAAAGCAAACTGGAGTTCTCGACCTAGACACGTTGTTTATCTTTACATGCATTTATTAATTGAGGTGAAAATTGTGTAACACAAAATAAACCATTTTGAAGTGAACAACTCAGTGGCATTTAGTACATGTGCAATGTTGTGCAAACTACCACCTCCATCTAGTTTTCAAATATTCACATCACTCTAAAAGGAAACCCAGTACCTATGATGCAGTCACTCTCCAAGACTACCTCTCCCAGCCACTAGCAACCACCTGGTCTGCTTGCTTTCTCTATTGATAAGTTATTATGTCTTAAACTTTAGGGTATTTTATTGCAGAGCTAGAGATACCTCAAAAACTAGGTACTTGCTATTCCTAAACCAAACCATATCGTAGCTCCCAAATGAGCTAACTCCCTTCTACAGATTATATTTTATTGCTTCAGACAAGAGACTCTCAAAAATGTGGTCCCTGAACCAGCAGCATCAGCATCACTTGGCCTCTTGGAAATGCAATATGGTTGGTCCCACCCTAGATCTATGGAATCAAAAACACTAGAGGCCCAACAATCTGTCTTCTACAAAGACCTGTAGGTGAAGATTTTTTTATGAATGCAATACTTGTGCATTTGGAAAAGCTAAACCAGTCAGTACAGACATGAAGATAAATAAGCACAAACACATCTCCTTAGCATACCTCCGATTTCAGATGCAACTGTAAGGGATTCTCTCAGGCAGCTCAGACTTACACAGAAAGCACCGCCCCCTGCAGGCATGCAGGAGTCATTCCGCTTCCTGCTTCAGAGCCTTCTCCAAAGCAGCTAAAGTATATTTACCAGGCGGAAGGAAGTGCTATCTGGAAGGGTGGAGAGGTAATACCCCTGGGGCAACCTCCATTCATAGCGGATGAGAGCCATTGGCTAACTCCCCAGCCTCCTACCTCACAGACAGGCCTGTCCATGCTTCTCAGGGGCCCCAGTGAAATTGAGCCCTGGCTGCTTAGAGCAAGAATGTTGAAAATGCACCATTATATTGGCTTTCTCTCCTTCCCTCTGTCATCCTTCCTGCTCTTTAATCCTGATTCCTCTGGGAACACTTTCCTGAATCAATTTCCTGCACCCAACAGTTCACTGATATCGCCTCCAGTGTTTGGACTACATATCACTGAGCAGTGCTTCATGTGGGACCAGCTCTGCTGGGAAGAGCAGTGTTTGAGCTAGGACTAAGATGGATTTGATTGTGTTTGAGATGGCAGAGTGTTATAGGAAAGGTGTCTGGATCCAGACCCCAAGATAGGTTCTTGGATCTTGCGCGAGAAAAAATTCAGGGTGAGTCCACAGAGTGAAGTGAAAGCAAATTTATTAGGAACGTAAAGGAATAAAAGAATGGCTACTTCCTAGACAGAGCGGCCCTGAGGGCTGCTGGTTGCCTATTTCTATGGTTATTTTTTAATGATACACCAAACAAAAGGTGGGTTATTCATGCCTCCCCCTTTTTAGACCATGTAAGGTAACTTCCTGATGTTGCCATGGCATTTGTAAACTGTCATGGCGCTAATAGGAGTGTAGCAGTGAGGAGGACCAGAGGTAACTCTCATAGCTGTCTTGGTTTTGGTGGCTTTTGGACAGCTTCCTTACAGAAACCTGTTTATCAGCAAGGTCTTTATGACCGTTACCTTGTGCCAACCTCCTATCTCATCCTGTGACTTAAAATGCCTTAGCCATCTGGGAATGCAGCCCAGTAGGTCTCAGCCTCATTTTACCCAGCTCCTACTCAAGATGGAGTTGCTCTGGTTTAAATGCCTTTGACAATAGGAATAAACCATCAATACAGAGGGAACTACGTGGTGAGGGGAAAACATGGGATAACAGCAACACACAGTGAGCGTCTAGACAGCCTGGAGCAGGTGTTTGAATAATGAACCACAAGCCACACCTGCAAGGGTAAGCTGAGTTCTTAAAAGCTAGGGAGAGATGCCTGTGCCTTATTTTATTTTATATTTTACTTCAACAGTGGGAAAGTGTATAGGTTTCTGAGTAAATAGAAGAAGAATTAGAATAAAAACTGAAAGACTAATTTGGCTGTACTGTGAAGGGACCTTGAGTTTGAGCTAGAACAGGTGAAGAAAACAGGTAGTGAAAAGAGCAAGGACTGGGCGCGGTGGCTCACGCCTGTAATCCCAGCACTTTGGGAGGCCAAGGTCGGTGGATTGCTTGAGGTCAGGAGTTCAAGACTAGCCTGGCCAACATGTTGAAACCCTGTCTCTAATAAAAACTACAAAAAATTAGCTGGGCGTGGTGGCAGGCTCCTGTAATCCCAGCTACTCAGGAGGCTGAGGCAGGAGACTCACTTGAACCCGGGAGGCAGATATTGCAGTGAGCGGAGGTCGCGCTGTTGCACTGCAGCCTGGGCAACAAGAGCAAAACTCTGTCTCAAAAAAAGGAAGAGCAAGACCACATTAAAGGGGACTGCAAATGACCTTCCGTGGATCTTGCTTCTAGTAATAGCAACTATAATATAAAATTTTTGAAACTGATGAGAACATTTGAAAATAGACTGAGTTTTAAATTATCTTGAAGATTTTGACTTTTGTTAGGTATAATCATTGTTTGTGTCTTACGTGAATGACCTCAGGTTTTTGAGATGCGTGCTGAAGTATTTAAAGATGAAGCATCGCGATGTCTATAATTCACTTTGAAATGGTTCAGTGACCATCATACACATCACCAAATGAAGTAAACATGGCGAAATACCTACAACTATTGAATATAAGTGATGGGCACGTGGTACTTTTTGTATTCTTTTTTAAAACTTTTTGCAGGATTGAATATTTGTAAGAAGTGTATTTATAACAAAGAGAAATGAAAGGGAACATTTCACAGTAAGCACACTCAGACTCTCTTTTTCTTTGTGCTGTGTTTTCTTATCTATAATATTTTCTGTGGCAGAAATCGCTGGCTATCGTTCTTATTAATAGGCATTCTTCCTGTGCCCCTGCTGACAAAACCCTGCTCTGATTCACACACGCCAGGCCTGGGGAAAGAAACTGGAGTTGCTCTCAACCACTCATGGGAACACCATCCTCCTTTGGCTGATACTCACTTTCCCATCCTCCCTTGCAGCTAGGGGTGACCACGTGATGCAGTCCTGGCCAAAGATATATGAGAGTAAGTCTGCTGGAAGTTTGTAGTTGTTTTTGTTCATATTTTACTCACCAATGAAAAGTGGTAAGGATAAAACACAGCTCTCTTCCTGAATGCTTTCATACGAGAGTATGACTCACAAAGCAATTGCAGCCATTGCGCCCATGAGGAAGAGTCCGAGAGGATTTCAAGTTGCTCGTCCAAGGCCCTGTTGTCACTGTGTGGCCCAAACAACCCTGAATCTATCTCTGGAGTTTTTGCCATGTGAGGTCATTAGTTGTCTTTCTCATGTAAGCCACCATTGATCAACATGATGTCAGCGGCAGCTAGCAACCCCATGTATCATAACCTGCTTACCTTCCTAAAGTTGAAGGAAAATAATTAAGTATAAGATTTATTTAATGTGATACCTAAAAAATGGAACTGAAATTCCAAATCAAGATCATCACAATTCACTTATGTTCACTGTCTACAGAAGAGGATAAATGAGAACTCCTGGGAATTCTTCTAAACTCAGGTTTGCCAACAAGTTTACCTGAAGTTGCCCATTTCCCCAGAATATCAAAAGCTTGGTGGGTGCTGTCTCTTTTGTTCTTTTGATGGTGGCAGCTAGAATCATTCTTTGCTGTACTGATCCCCACTTTGATGATGGTTTAGAGAAGATACAATCGAACTTCAGTTTGCCAGATGGGCAAGTTCTTGGTTCAGGCCTTGTTCTGAGGAGCTTTCAGGACCCACTTTTTCATATCTCATATAAGTGTTTGGAGAAGAGAGAAGATTTCAAGACTGAAGTCACTGGTAGTCAGGTATTTATTCCTAGCAAGAGAATCACATGCATTAGCTTGGCTTTGAGGAACGCGAATGCCCTCAGTGGGTGTGAGGTGCAAGTGTGCAAATGCAGTGTCGTTTTGTGGTTGTTGTTATTTTTGTTTGCTTGCTTGTTTTTACAGTAAGGGCCCTGAGTGCAGGTTTTGGGGGCAGACTGCCTAGGTACTGCCCACAGCTCTGCCCTGCAGTGGCGAGCCAAGTCGAGGCAAAGTAGGTTTTTTGTGAAGCTCTCTGATAATCACAGAACCTACTCATAGGTAAGGCAGTCTTGAGACTAAAATGAGATAATACATGCAAATCACATCCTGGGTTTGCCTGGGATTCTCAGTAAATATAAAATATGATGATGATCATGATGATGATGATGATGATGATGATGGTGATGAATAAAGATAGTTTTTCTAAGAGAGGTTAGAAATCTGCCCAACTAACAAGCGAGAGAGCTGAATGTATTTTTTTTTTTTTTCTAGCAGCTGCTATTCAAAATTGGTGTCAAACTTGTATCTTGAAACCTTACTGGGAATGGCTCACAGTGTTTGGGCAACACGTATCAGGCACCTTGTAGAAAGCTGTCAGCACCACTTCCTTGGACCTGGGCTTACTTGGTCCTAAGATTGACTTTAAATGCCAGTTGCTGTCAGTTCTCTTCCTGTTCTCTTTCTCAATTTTCTTCTTCCCCATATTAAAAAAAAAAATCTACACAGGAAAGTATCTGACTCAGGAACTCAGCCACTGAATCAAACCCTTTGCATGGATGATGCCATTTAATCCTGAAACTATTTTGTTTCTCCTCTTTTTTCTTTCTTTCTTTCTTTCTTTCTTTCTTTCTTTCTTTCTTTCTTTTTCTTTTCTCTTTCTTTCTTTCTTTTCTCTTTCTTTCCTTCTTTCTTTCTTTTCTTTCTTCCTTCTTTCTTTCTTTCATTCTTTCCTTCCTTCCTTCCTTCCTTCCTTCCTTCCTTCCTTCCTTCCTTCCTTCCTTCGGTCCTTTCTTCCTTCCTTTCTTTCCTTTTCTTTCCTTTCTACCTTTCTTCCTTTATTTTGATAGAGTCTCACTCTGCGGTCTGTCACCCAGGCTAGAGTGCAGTGGTGTGATCTCGGGTCACTGCAAACTCTGCCTCTTGGGCTCAAGCAATTCTCCATAGAAATGGGGTTTCACCATATTGATCAGGCTGGTCTCTAACTCCTGACCTCAAGTGATCCTCATACTTCGGCCTCCCGAAGTGCTGGGATTACAGGTATCTCCAGCCTGAAACAGATTTTCCAGGTACTGACAATGAGACTGAGTTGAATTAAAATGTCCAGGGTCATACAGTTAGAAAATGTCTAAGCTGATCTTGACCCTTGATCTTCTGAGCCCAGTGAAGATTATGATCTTTACTAATCTGCTCCATCAACAAATAATTCTTGGTCTGTTAATAGAAACCTTTATAGTGCATTTGAGATGCAATTACCATGATAGAAGATTAAATAGTAGAACCTCCAGTGACTAATTTGATTAGACAGAGACTACCAAAAAGGAATGAAGAAGAAACATACCCAGAAGCCTCACCCACTGATCTTTCACACAGCCTGATAATACCCCAGGGATGAAACATAAAGGAGCGTGGATTTGGCTTCCCCATCCGAGGCTCACATGACCCTATTTTTACCCACACAGAGCACTTGAGCCAATGAGATGTGGCTGTTGATGGATCAGGTCACTTCTCTGTGGAATAAACACCCTGGTTTGTGCACTTCTCTCTCCTCTCCCAGTAAAAGAGAAAGCATTGTGCCATTCAGAACAATTATAAAAATGTTGCACGTAATCCCAATGCTCGATTTTCTTATTATGCTTGATTTTGTAATGTCATGCCTTACTCATCCCCAAATTATAAGTAAATTTAAATGTAAAACAAATTTTTGAGCATTTTGAAAGAATTTCAGGGTATAGTCGTTTCTTCATTAAGGACTCTATGGAACGCTTCAAACTGGATTTTGGAATCTGTTGGAAAACTTCCCCTTGAACCATGGTGGTGTGGCATCTCACGAAGAGGTTAGATTCTATATTTAGCTTATGAGGTTAAAACTGAGTCAATATTACTCTTGAAAAGCTCTTTTATTGATTGTAATATCCAGGAAACTTGTTTTGTATATACAAACTGAATAAATTGTATATATAGTGTCCACACTAATAAATGTTATGGAATAAAGAATGCATATGAGAAATACATTTTACAGGCCAGGCGCGGTGGCTCACACCTGTCATCCCAGCACTTTGGGAGGCCAAGGTGGGCAGATCATGAGGTCAAGAGATTGAGACCATCCTGGCTAACGTGGTGAAACCCTGTCTCTACTAAAAATACAAAAAGTTAGCCGGGTGTTATGGTGGGAGCCTGTAGTCCCAGCTACTCTGGAGGCTGAGGCAGGAGAATGGCATGAACCTGAGTGGCGGAGCTTGCAATGAGCCGAGATCACGCCACTGCACTCCAGCCTGGGCAGCACAGCGAGACTCCGTTAAAAAAAAAAAAGAGAGAAATACATTTTACAGCATGATTTTTGTATTATTGACTAAACTAACACACACTGTTGAACTGACTTAATTAAAATAATAATATAATTTAAATACTTTTTAGTTAGCCTCCAGTCTCAGGGCAGTAGTCACAGTTTAAAGCACAAAAAGTCAATATTCTCATTACCTTTCCTTTGACTGTGAGGGAGAGTTGGGAGACGATATTGTGGAGAAAACACCCTGTGATCAGGAGATCACTTTCTGATTGTCTAGTTGAACGGTGTCCTTCCTACCAAATGGACACCGTGTCAATAGCCACAAAGTCAAGTCTACTGCAGTCGACAAATTTAGACTTTCATCTCAACTTCAGAATCGAGCTTCAGGGAATGCCCCAAAGACCCAAATGTACATCCCTTCACCTTTGAAAAAGAAAGATTCATTCTATTCACTTCCTGTATTCAAGTGATATGAGAAATTGCACTTGGGTAGGGGATTATTACTGGAAATCCTCAGAAAACTCCTTAAATAGAGTATACAACCCACCTTGCGGTGATTTTCACATCTCAGGAAAGAAAGGACCATATATGACATCAACAGCCCTCAGACCACTTTGTGAATATGTTTCACTCCTTCCAGAAGGGAGAAGAAGAAAGGTCTGGAGTCCTTGGTTTCCAGCTGCTTCATGCAGGTCTGTCCCTTCCTTGCTCACTTTGTTATTCACGTTCTCACAGACGGATCAGGGAGTAACTTGTCCTTTTGTGGTTCAAAAGTAAGCTGTCCCTGAACTGCACCATGAATCCGCAGCTTCTGCTCCACGAAAATGATTTCTTAAAAAGGTCATCATTCCCCCCATCTGCTGCAAGCTCATCTGTTAGTTCCTGCAGGGAGTAAAGCCCCCAGTCTGTGAGATGTAGGTGCAGACACATGAGAAATGGGAGTCGGCATCCGAACCCAGGGCTGCCCAGGCAGGGCCAATGTCCTCCCAGCCCCTGCTCCTGCCCTGCAAGGACAAAGGACCTGAGTGGGGAGGCGAGGGCATGGCCACAGAAGAGCATCATAGAATGGTGTCAGGGACGTCATCAGAGACAGTACTGAAATCAGCATAGAAATTTAAAATTTCCCAGAGGACAGTATGCTGAGTGAAATGAGCCCGTCATAGAAGGACAAATGGCACGAGATCTCGCTCATAGGCAAAATCTGAAATAGTCAAACTCATAGAAGCAGAGTAGCATGGTGGTTGCCTGGACCGGAGGATGGGAGAAATGGGGAGATGTTGGTCACAAGGTGCAAAGCTTCAGTTATGTAAAATGAGTAAGTTCTGAAGATTGAACTCTCAGCAATGTCACTGTTGTTAATACTGTATTGTATACAGCACTTGACGTTTGCTAAGAGACTAGACCTTAAATCTACTCACCACACACACAAAAGATAACCATTTGAGGTGATGGATACGTTAATTAGCTTTAGCGTGGTGGTCATTTCACGTATTCATATAGCAAATCAAATTGTACATTTTAAACATATATAATTATTATTTGTCAGTTATGCCTCAAAAGAGCTGAAAAAATTAAAATTTCAACACAGAATGTATGCTCCCTTGCTTCATTAAGATAATAATAACTACCATATATTATTATTTCCAAAAACATTCTAATTTAATCCTCATGTTAACCCTAAGTGGCAAATTCTATTACTATCTTTATTTGACAGGGGAGAAAAGGGAGGCTGAGAGAAGTTCGTGTGTCCAAGATTGCAAAGTTGATTCACAGGGCATTGAGAGCCTGGACTCCAGGCTGAATCGACCCTGGGAACGCAAATGCTACTCTATTGCCCCCGAAAGAGGGAATGAAAGGCCTGTAGCGTGTGTGTGTGCCTGTGTGCATATAGTTTGAAACATATATCCATATTTAGCTTTAAATTCAAAATGGAAACAAAGGAAACACTTGCAAAATCTTTTCTGGAGGTTGGTTTCTCTCCTACTCTTACCAGGATAACAAAGTATGTTAATGTGTATGTTTTAAAATATATGCCTGAAAATATCTGGAATATACCTAAAATATCAACATTCCCAAATGTTCAAATAAAATGGCTCGGTTATAACTGAGAGCCGGAGGACAGGATGGGAAAGGAATCTTGAAAGGTGGAGACATCCACAGTCACAGAGCGCCCCCGTTTTGTCTTGGACACCAGGGTCTTCTAGGGCTTGCAAATTTGCTTCTCTCAGAAACTTCTGAAGAAGAGGTCGGTTAAGAACACTAGCGTTTCCTCTATGTCCCGGCACAGGGCCCAGCACTCAAGGGGCTGGTACCAGAATTCTAAATTCTCATCTAGCAGCTCCTCTCATTTTGAGTTGATTTCATCTCACTTTGGGTGTAAATTCCCACCAATTAGGGGCCCATCTGCAAAATGAAGAGAACCAATGTCTGCATGATGGAGGTGACGGAACCCAGGGCTGCCTTTGGTGACCATGAATGTTTCTACAGGGAAACCAGGAACAGAGAAACTGTATGGTTTGAACAAACCACAGGCCACAAATTCAGGGGGCCGAGATATAAAACTGTTCTTGTTATATAATCCCAATTTCAGGGCACCCAAATGGACTACAACAGTCCATATTTAAACATTTGGAAGAGTTTATATTTTAGATATTTTATATCACAGATGGAAACACTGAGTCTTGGAGAGATTAAGTAACCTTCCCAGGGCCACCCAAATGGACTACTTCTTAGTGGTTGATACAGCGTTTGCCCATTTCCATGGTGCAAATACTCCTACCACCAAGCTACCCAACAGATTTAACAACTGGCTTGCAGATTTCCTGAAAAGTTAACCCTCTGCTCTCCTAAGACTGTAAAATACAAATATTTTAACTACTTCTTAGACCATTTGGGTGGCCCTTGGCAAGTTACTTAATCTCATCAAGACTCAGTATTCCCGTCTGTGATGAAGGGGTAATAACAGACTCCATATCATAGGGTTAGTAGGACGAAATGAGCCCATATATGTAAAATGTTTGTGAAATTGCACAATACACTGTTTACCATTGATGGATATCGGTCCCTGTCATTATGGTTGTTATTATTGTTTTGTGTCTTTTCTGCCTTTTCCCAGAGTTGTATCAAAATCTCAGGAAGCATGTGTAGTAGCTCAGCCATAGGGTCCCTGCTGTCATCTGGTCATGCGGCTTCCACTGAGATATCTCTTAAGGTGCTACATCTTAGGTACTGAGGCCATCCCGTTTGCTCTAATTCTGTGCTTTCCAATACTACAGCCACTCGCTACTTGTGGCTATTTAAATTAAAAACTAAGTAAAAGTAAAACTTGAGCTCCTCAGTTGCACAATTCCATTTTGAGGGTTTATAAATATCCAGCCATGGCTTGTGGCTGCCACGTCGAACAGTAAGGACAAACAACATCCCCATGATCACAGCAGCTTCTATTGGGCAGCGATGATCGATGTTGCTCTTGTTCTTCTCTGAAAGGCCGCTCCTCGCCCAGTGACTGTGGGTTTCCTCTCTGCTGTTACCGAGTCTGCAGGAGTTCTTTCTGCTATCCCCATACCCAATGAGCTGTAAGAAACAATACTTTTGTGGCCGGGCACAGTGGCTCATGCCTGTAATCTCACCATTTTGGGAGGCTGAGGCGGGTGGATCACGAGGTCAGGAGATCGAGACCACCCTGGCTAACACAGTGAAATCCCGTCTCTAGTAAAAACTACAAAAAAATTAGCCAGATATGGTGGCGGGCACCTTTAGTCCCAGCTACTCGGGAGGCTAAGGCAGGAGAATGGCGTGAACCCGGGAGGTGGAGCTTGCAGTGAATCAAGATTGTGCTAATGCACTCCAGCCCGGGTGACAGAGCGCGACTCTGTCAAAAAGAAGAAGAAGAAGAAGAAGAAGAAGAAGAAGAAGAAGAAGAAGAAGAAGAAGAAGAAGAAGAAGAAGAAGAAACAATACTTTTGTTAATAGTGTATACTTACAATACTATAGAGAAATAAGAGAAACTTGGGTTTGATAAAATGTAAACACGGTAGTAGCAAATATAATTATTTTTTTAAATGGAGAATTTCTTCCTTTATATGAAAAAATATATAATTCTGTATTTGAAAAAATAAAATATTTGTTACATACTTTGTGTTTATTGGCATGGCTGCTGCATTCTATGCATCACTGTTATTATGTAATCTCCATTTAATAAAATAGAGATTAACAGAATGTACCAGGTAAGTCTTAAAATGGAGATGGACTGAAATATTTTGACATACCAAGTGGAAAGAAGAAAAGAAGAAGAAAGACTGTACTTATGAATTGTTCTAATTTTTTTTTTCTTTCGAGACGGAGTCTCACTCTGTCACACAGGCTGGAGTACAGTGGCCTGATCTTGGCTCACCGCAACCTCTGCCTCCCCAGTTCAAGCGATTCCTGTGCCTCAGCCTCCAGAGTAGCTGGGATTACAGGTGCGCACCATCACACCCGGCTAATTTTTGTATGCTTAGTAGAGATGGGGTTTCGTCATGTTGACCAGGCTGGTCTTGAACTCCTGACCTCAAGTGATCTGCCTGCCTCAGCCTTGCTGGGATTACAGGCATGAGCCACCACACCCAGCCTGTTACAACTTTATTCTCTCTATTTTGCTTATGAAATCATTTATTTGGGTGCATCAGCATCTTTACCGTTATGTGTTTGTTGTTATTCTGCGGTCTTGTAAATGTTTACTTACATGGGTTCAAAAGCTGAGGTAGAGAGAACACAAGATGAGGGCAGCAGGCTTGATATACTTAGAGCATGCTCTCTTTCCCTCTATTTTGCCTCTTGCCATAGTCTAGGAAATGTCCTACTTGATTTTCTATGCAAGAGTCCTTTTCATTTTTCTCTGAGGGCTAGGATTTGGAAATCCGAAAGTTGGGCAAAGATTATACATTTCCAGTGCTGTGCTCTGATTTGAGCATTTTGCCTGTTCCCATGGTGTAAATACTCCTGCCACCAGTGATTTCAAGCTATCCAACAGATTTCACAACTGGATTGCAGACTTCCTGAAAAATTAGCCCTCTGCTCTCCTAAGGCTGTGGGAGCTGGCACCAGCACACCACCGCTGTTTTCTTCTTTCTCCTGTCTCGTCTCTCCCTGAAAGACAAAGTGACTGAGGAAGAAAGGGCCATGATGTTAAAAGGAAAGAAAGAAATGAGAGAGAAATCCATCAACCCATCAGAATATCGTCCTCCATAACTACATGTTAATTCCACGTTACTTTCCCGTGACTTATAAGACTCTAGGGTTTCCCAAATTTGGCGTGCTGGCGCCACCACCTGAGGGAAAACAAACAGGTGGCTTCTCTCCCAAACAAGAAACCCATCTTTACTGGGTCAAAGCAGGTTCTCTACACCGAGAAAAGAGGAGAGAACTTTGTTAGACACAGTTGGAGGGGAGATGTAGCCGGGAGGGGATGTGCTGGAATTTTTTCTTTCTTTTTTTCTTGAAATGGAGTCCCATTCTGTCGCCCAGGCTGGAGTGCAGTGGCGCGATCTCAGCTCACTGCAACCTCTGCCTCCCGAGTTCAAGCAATTCTTCCATCTCAGCCTTCCCAGTAGCTGGGATACAGGTGCCTGCCACCATGCCTGGCTCATTTTTGCATTTTTAGTAAAGACAGGTTTTCACCTCGTCCATCAGGCTGGTCTTGAACTCCTGACCTCAGGTGATCCACCCACCTCAGCCTCCCAAAGTGCTGGGATTACAGGCATGAACCACTACGCCCGGCCCTGGAATTTTCATCAAGGCACAGCTGCTACGAGACACATTACCATCTTGAAATACCCTCCCACAGAGAGAAGGCAGCAACATGTTCTGGGTGGGATGTTAGCACCAGGGAGAGTTCTAACCTATGATTGTTCCTGTTTTGGAGAAAAAATTTGTAATTTATTCTGTCCGCACACAGCCCCCTCCAAAACCATGGAGTTCTTCATGTGCCTTTTGGCAAATCCAGCTGCCTTTCTACCTTGCCCTCAATTACACAGAGAGGCGTGGGAGTGCTCGTGCCACATCAGTGCCTGTTTTGTCCCTTTATACACCATTGAAGGGTTTTAAAATAAAAATAAGTGGTTTTATTGATCACATAAAATTTCAGCTATATTAATATATAATTTAAACATTAATAATTGGAAAAATGAGGTCGGGTGTGATAGCTCACGCCTGTAATCTCAGCACTTTGGGAGACTGAGGCGGGTGGATCCCATGAGGTCAGGAGTTCGAGACCAGCCTGGTCAACATGATGAAACCTCATCCCTACTAAAAATAGAAAAATTAGTGGGGTGTGGTGGCACGTGCCTGTAACCCCAGCTGCTCAGGAGGCTGAGGCAGGAGAATCACTTGAACCTGGGGGGTGGAGGCTGCTGTGCGCCAAGATTGTGCCACTGCACTCTAGCCTGGGCAACAGAGCAAGACCCTGTTTCTAAAAAAATTTAAAAAAGAAAGAAAGAATTGGAAGAAATGACTCATTTTTTACCAAGAATCATCTGTAAATATGGCAACATGTTCGGTGCTCAATGACAATTTTTGAACAACCATCAAATATTTATTTTTCAGATAATCAAGAAGTCATTCAAGCTTTCTATTAAGCCATGATGCAGTTAACTCTATACACATATGTCATTATATCTGTTTTTTTCTCTCTAGCAGATGCTCTCTTTTTCACACAGATATAACCCCCAACTATTAATGTTACTGTAATGTGCAAACTATGTTAACTTTAGATCCACAAGAGTTGCTTCGAATAACTTTTACCTTGGAAAGCTACAAAAGCATGAGGCTTTAGTCTCAGTGAGTCTCTAAGTCCCAGTAATTCAGAGCAGAGCCACTTTCAGACTAGCAAACACACTGCCTGGAAGTAAATATTCAGTCATGAGAGTTGAGAACAATTTCTTAAAATAAAACAAATGTTGATAATGCTCATTAACAGAGGAGGTGGATTCTCTACATGCCAGAGACCCCCAAGTGGGAAGGTGTTGTGGGCAGGTGCTGTAGGCGAAGAGTGGGTTCTCCCGGAGCTTTGCTCCTAGCCGAGTACTCAGGACAAGATGCACAGAACCGGGTGCTCTGGGATGTGGGTCACCCTTATTCCTCTTCCCTTGGATTCCTTCAATTCTGATTTCGTTTCAGCATCTGGAATTTGGTACTGGATTCCATGCGTCCTTCAGTTCATCTCTCTGAGACCCAGGAAAGTGGGGCTTGGTTCCCAATGCACTCCTGCAAATATATCCTTCCAGCTTGTGCAATGCCTTGAGCAATTGCTCTTATAGTATCCAACAAAATGGTCAGGAGTGCTCATCAAATTTGCCAATTACTGTACCTCCCTGACAAGTTCTGAAGTTCTGATTCCAAAGTTTCAGAGTAGAGCCTTGGGGGAAAAAATCATATATATACATACATATATATATAATTTTTGGTTTGGGAGTTACCTTCCACCAGCTGGAGTTCAGACTCC
Organism: Rhinopithecus bieti; assembly: GCF_001698545.2. NCBI lineage: Eukaryota > Metazoa > Chordata > Mammalia > Primates > Cercopithecidae > Rhinopithecus > Rhinopithecus bieti. The sequence continues at coordinate 1,146,624 of NW_016804704.1, forward strand.
TTTTCCTGTTATTCTGAAACTGGATTTTGTGATTCACTTTCTGGTTCCAACCCTTTTTTTCCGCTCCAAAATGGAATGCTTCTTCCTGACTGATACAGCCAACACTTATTGAATGCTTGCTATCTGCCAAGCAGGATGTTAAGCACTTTGCTTACAGTAGCTGCAGAAATAACAAAACAATCACTTTAAGTTCTGTTGTTATTCCCATTTTACAGACAGAGAAAGTGAGGCTTGGAGGTCAAGTACTGCCCAGGGTCCAAAGCTAGTGCCAGAGTTCAGCCCCAGATCCAGGTCTGCCTGACTCTGAAACTCATGCCTCCACGTTATCTGAATCATGATGCCAAACTGCTTGTGTCTCTCCCTCTGCCCCACCTCTGTGACTTTGAGAGACTTAGGGTCTTTACCTACAAAGTCAGGAGATCTGCTCAAGTTTCTGCCCATCTCTGAAGTTCTAAAAGCCTGGCTGAGCTCAGCGTATATTCTCAGTTAAAAACCCTTCAACTACCTTCAACTCAAAGCAACCTGCATCTGTTAAACACCATCGTTTATGAGAGCCCACAATTTCCAGGTCCTTTTCCACGCACTGGGAACACAAACTAAAAAAGAGTGCATCTGCCTTGGTGTCGCTAACTGGAGTCTACCTGGGGAGACGGACAGGTCTGATGCCACTGTATTACCAGGAAAACTGGGAGAAGAACTTCAGTGATGGTACAGGATGCTGAGTCAGGAGAAGGAACTGGGATTCAGGAATCAGACATCAGGGTGGGCTTTATAGAGAAGCCAGTATTTGGAGGAGTTTCTGAACCTGCAGGTATGAGGCACATTCAAATAATAGTAACGACCACAAGATATTGAATGCTTACAATGTGCTGCACACTGCAACCTGCATGCTTTAGTTCACTCATCTCCACTGCAGCTGCGTAGGTGAGTGCCTCATCATCCCCATTTGACAGACGCAGCCTGAGTCTGGGAGGGTCCCGTAACTCCCCAGAGATCACATCCCCGGCAGGAGGAGAAGCTCAGCTTCAAGCCCAGGCAATTTGAGCCAAGAGCACTGGTGTTGCAATCACAGCCTAAAGAAAAGCATGTGAAACTGCACAGAGAGATCAGGAAACCTTGGTTACCTCCATAAGGACCAGAACAGATGAAGCAGGGAAAGGAGGAGAGATGGAGAGGGAGATGAGGGTAGATTTCAGTGGATGGGGTGGTACCTGCTGCGAAATCAGGGCTTCTCTGTGTGAAAGAGGCCTTTCATGGGTCTTGAATGGGAAGAAGCCATACGATCAGATTATTTTTAATTGACAAATAATAATTGTGTATATTATGGGACACGATGTGGTGTTTTGATATAAGTACATATTGTGGAATAATTAAACAAGCTAATTAATATATCCATCACCTCATATATTTATTCTTAATGGTGAGAACATTTGAACTTACTCTCTTGGTAATCTTGAGATATACGTTTTCAAACATAACTCAAGCGGTCCTCTCATGAACCAATGAGGGTAAGAGAGAGTGAAGGCATATGGCTGATTAGGAGACCTTTCCACAATCGAGGAGGCAAGTGAAAAAGAATGATTGAGGGGACGTGCTAGAAGCTGAATACCAGGCTGGGCACAATGGCTCACACCTGTAATCCCAGCACTTTTGGAGGCAGAGGTGGGTGTATCACTTGAGGCCAGAAGTTGGAGACCAGCCTGGCCAACATGGTGAAACCCCATCTCTACTAAAAATACAAAAAATTAGCCAGGTGTAACGGTGGAGGCCTGTAATCCCAGCTACTTGGGAGGTTTGAACAAGGGAGACAGAGGTTACAGTGAGCTGAGATCATGCCACTGTACTCCAGCCTGGGTCACAGGGTGAGACTCCATCTCAAAAACAAAACAAAACAAAAAGAAGAAGAAGAAGAAGAAGAAGAAGAAGAAGAAGAAGAAGAAGAAGAAGAAGAAGAAGAAGAAGAGGAGGAGGAGGAGGAGGAAGAAGAAGCAGCAGCAGCTGAATGCCAGGCTGTAATGATCAATTGGGTGTGCAGAGGGATCCACCAAGGTGCCTCTTGGGTTAGGCCATTTGTGTTGCTATAAAGAAATACCTGAGATTGGGTAATTTACAAATAAAAGAGGGTTAATCGGCTCATGATTCTGCAGGCTGTACAGGAAGCATGGTGCTGGCATCTGCTCAGCTTCTGATGAGGCCTCAGGAAACTTTCAATCATGGCAGAAGGCAAAGGGGGAGCAGCACGTCACATGGCCAGAGCAGAAGCAAGAGCAGGGGAGGTGTCAGGCTCTGTTAAACCACCAGACCTCATGTGAACTCAGAGCAAGAACTCACCATGATCACAAGGACAGCACCAAGATATTCATGAGGGATCCAGTGTCATGACCCAAGGACCTCCCACCAGGCCCCACCTCCAACACGGGGGATCATGTTTCAGCATGAGATTTGGAGGGGACACACATCCAAGCCATATCAGCCCCACTGTCTTCTGTTTAGGAGCCTGGGAAGATGGGGATCAACGATCAAGATGGTGACCCAGTAATGAACATCAGGAAGATAATGAGGTTGGTGAAGGAAGTTAAGTTCCACCAGGTCCCTCATGTTGGAGTTGACCATGAATGCCCATGAGAGGTTTGGAGATGAAGACTTGGAGCCCAGGAGATAGGGTCCCCCTTAGCCATGTTGCTTACCCTTTCCACTTCCACCATAAAGCTTGTGGCCAACCCCACAAATGTTAGGGTCTCTCCCTCCCCTGGGTTTTCAATGTGAGATGTATTAATACATAGGGACCCTTGCAACTTACTGTGCATTTTTCTCCTATTATCTCACATGTTTGTTCCTCTGAGCAGTGATTTCACTGAGATTGGAGACAGGGCCCATGTCTGGCACAGCCAGGAATCTTGCAGAAGCTTTGGATGTCTGCCTCTAAGGGTTTGAGGGCTGTGAATCCCACTGAGGATGAGAGAGACGCTGCTTCCCTGTGCTTTGGAGACACTGGCCCCCAGACAGGACTAAGACAAAAGTCACCAGTGTTAGCTAAATTTGGCCTAATATTCTTCATTGGGCAGTTACAGGACTTAAGACTATGTGGCTTGGAATGCCTCTAGATAGGATACACAGAATCCAATCTAACACAGTGCCCCTCTTTAAACCCTCCAATATTTACTTGCCTTTCTGGCCTCTGAAAATTGAGTTTTCATCCCCTGGTGTCAGCAGTGAACTCACACTGGGTCTGCCTTGTCTAGTCCCCCTCAGCCATCTGAGGGTTTATCTGGAAAGCCACCATGCCGGGCTGTGTGCTTTGAGCCTAAGGGGAAGAAAATATCTCTTTTTTCTCACCATCTTTCCTGTTCCAATGGGTCAGGCCCTTTCATGAGTCATTGTATCACCAAAGCTTCTGGACATAGGATACTTTTCCTTCTATTATGAACATTTCGACTGTGAAATATTCACTGTAGTAAACAATGTAAGCCCTGCTCTGAATTACTGAATTAAGAAAAAACCCACAAAGCCATTGGAGCCCTGTTTTCATACCTGCCTGTGGCATAGAACTCAAGTCCACACGCTGAGTGTCTTCTGAGGTGTGTTAGTATTTCTCTTGCCACTTTTCTTTAGCTAACTCTGCTCCTCTCTTTTTACTCATCTTGCTGGTTTGCTCTCATTTCCTTTTGTACAATTACAGACTTAGTGGCTAATAAAAGTTGAGAAGTTCCTAGAGTGTAAAATGGAACCGAGAAGAACTTGTAGCTCACGTTGGATGGAGTCGCCCTTTCTAGATGGAATGAATTGGTCTTGGGAGTGTGAGGAGGAGATTCTGTGTTTTCCCCTTAGGGTATCCTCTCTCCACCACTCTCCACTTGGCTCTGTTCCCTGGGGGCTGTTTATTCATCACCCAGAACCCCTTGTCCTCCTTCTTCTAGTGGGTGGATCTTCTAATAAGTAGTGGATCTCAGCTCTCACCAGCAGCAGATCAGAAGATGGATGGAGAGAGGTGGGAGCATTCACTCCTGCTGTCAGATGCATGATTCCACAGTGTCTGTGTGCCCCTAAAGAAGGCCACAGTGTCTGCCAGGCACCTTTTCCAGGGCTGTGCCTCCCTCAGGCACTGGTGCCTGCTCTCCCCCTCACCCCTCCAGGCCAGGGGAGGTAAACCCCAGATGCTTTACCCCACCTCACTGATCCCCTCAAGCCTAGCCACCTCTTTGCACACAGTCCCTTACTTGAACTCCCTTCTATCTGTTTGTGTCATCTGTTGCCTTCTGAGGTACTGATTGGTACAAGTTGGGATTCTTTTGTTTGCTTCAACTGTCTCCAAGATCCTTCAATATTCTTTACTTTAACCTAAACCTGAGCCTGGAGGCCAGCTTCAGATGAACGGCACTTTCTCAAGCAACACTTCCCGTTAGCATCCCTAGCCACAGAGAAATGAGCTTGTCTAAGGAGCGTATGCACTATGTGGGCAAACTAAGAGCAGAGCATTCTCTGGAGGAAGCCACAGAAACAGCCATTGCCATCCCTCTGGACCCTCTGCTGAAACATGTGCGTTTTCTCCTCTGACATTTGCACATCATTAAGAAACAGCACAGGCGTCCTTTGATGTATGAGAACTGACCACACAGAGTATCAATGTAAGGGAATGACTAGAACAGGGCAGAATCCATAGCATTGCCTTTGGACAGAGATCTGTGCAATTTGAGTATTCCCTTGGAGAAATCCCTTCCAGACAATCTGTTGGTTTCCAGCTGTGTTGACTTTGCTGATATGTGTGGTCTTCTGTGGCCTGCTCAGGGGGCTTCTGGAACAGATGGTTTTAAAGAGGCAATAAGCATCCCCTGGCCTCCCAGGAACACATGTCCACTTATGCTATGCAAGAAATAGATCTCCCACAGAACAAAGGCTGTTCCAGCAAAGAAGCAGAAGCCCCAGGCCAGCCAGATCTGAGTCCATGTGGGCTGACATACCTGAGGGTCACATTGTTCAGGATGCCAAACTCATCTCTCCTGGTTTCCACAGTAGAGTTAATCTCATTCATCATGTTCTTTTTTGATAGACTTTACTGAAAATTTAGTACCTTGGAGCAGTCCTGTAACCATGCACACTGCCTTATATCAGTTTTCTTTCTTTCTTTTTTTTTTTTTTCTTGGAGACAGAGTTTTGCTCCGTAGCCCAGGCTGGAATGCAGTGGTACAATCTTGGCTCACGGCAACCTCTGCCTCCCAGGTTCAAGCAATTCTCCTGCCTCAGCCTCCCAAGTAGCTGGGATTACAGGTGCCCGCCACCATGCCTAACTAATTTTGTATTTTTAGTAGAGACGGGGTTTCATCATGTTGGTCAGGCTGGTCTCGAACTCCTGACCTCAGATGCCCCACCCGCCTGGGCCCCCCAAAGTGCTGGGATTACAGGCTGAGCAACCGCACTGCCTTATATCAGTTTTCTTCTTCCTTTTTTCTCCCCCCACCCCCATGTGCCCTTGGGACTTCTTTCCCAGCATGGTGGCCATGGCCACTCTTCCCCAAGCATTTCCACTTCTCTCTCCCAGGCATATCCTGCTCTCTTGTGGTTGAGTAAAGGCCATGAGACTACTTCTGGCCAATGGGTTTTGATGCGGAGTGATGATGATTGCTTCGGAGATAAGTCATTTCATTGTCCGTTGCAGACCCTTTGGAGCTCTTCCCCTCTTCTGCAATGACTGCTAATGTTTAGGATGGCGTCTGCTCCAGCAGCTTAGATAGAAGGAGGAGAACAAGGCTAAACAGAGGCTCCTACTGACCTGCAATGGACAGAAAGCATGATGAAAATATAAACTCTTGAGATAAGTCAGTAGAGGATAATGTGGCCTATCCCGACTGATACAGCAGTTAGGCAAAGAAGTCAGACCAGAAGAATGTAAATCTCTACTATTTCCTTTCCAGGTGGCCCTGGGAAGTTATTCAAACCCCTCCTGCTTTAGTTTATTTACCTGTAATAATGGAGAAATATTAGGACCTATGGCAAATATTAGCACCTAAGCATTGCTGCAAAGATTACCTGAATGTATACTTGCAAACGACTTAGAAACATGTTTGACACACAGTGAGTGGTTGTTTTACTTACTCCAGGTAGAGCTCTTCTTCTTCTCAAGCTGTCATGTAAGACAATACCTGGGCCAGGGAAGCTCAGTCTTCTCCCAAAACAAGCTTGTCAAAATATTCTAACAAATGCTGGCCCCTCCCTAGGAGGACAGGTGGTAAGCTACACAGTTAAACTAGTTCATTTGTTCTATATTTTGTGTTACTCCTTAGCCTCTCTCACATTTTTGTGGCTTTACAATATGGCACTAACTTGCCTCAGAATATCGATGAGCAAAGGATGGAAAAGCTCAAAAACTTTGCCCAAGGGCCATGGGTGGAGGCCACGGAGGCTGGTGTGTGTTCAAGCATGGCGAACCGTCTGGATCCGTGCTGGTTGTTCTGGCATCTCTGTTCAGTTATCGTGCTTTTGTTGTACTTGTATTAAGGAGCAACGTGGAAGCTGGTCGCTGGAAAGATTATGGGGATTCCGACAAGATTCCTTACTCTAAGACATGGGGATTCCCTAAGCAGAGGAGTTGGAGTAGAGTTTGAGAATGAGCAAAGAGCTTTGACGTCTGTTCACGTAAGGAGAGAGTCTTGCGTTCTGCCTTCCCTTTGTTTCTAGTCCCGCTTATGATGGGGAGAATCAAAACAAGTCTACTTGTTTGCAGAATGTGGGGACAAATAGGAACTTAGCCTATGTATCCAAATAGAGTCCAGAAAGCTAGTAATAAGACTCCAGTGACCAATGTCTTGGCCAATAGTTCTGAGATAACTTTCTAGAGTTTTCTGCAGCAGGGCTGTAGGTCAGCAGGATGGCCCCTGCACCTGTCGAAGGTAACAAAGTAGGTGGGTTCTGGGACAGTCCCTTGTAGATTTCTGAAAGGAACCAGTTTCCAAGCAAACCAGAAAAACTCAAAAGTAAAGAAACCCAAAGAGAGCTGCTGAAACTAAAGATAATCAAAAGGAACATAAACTTCCCAGTGACATGATAATCATGGGCATGAAGAGACATAGATTCTCAGTGAATATCTCCATGGGCAGAGGCTTCCAGAACACACACACACGCGCACACACACACACACGGGTGTACACATGTACACACGTGCACACGCAGGCATGAAGAGACATAGATTCTCAGTGAATATCTCCATGGGCAGAGGCTTCCAGAACACACACACGCGCGCGCACACACACACACGGGTGTACACATGTACACACGTGCACACACACACCTCGCCACTATGTAAATATCCTAAGACACAATCTCATAAAACAAAACATGGGAAAATCCTAAATTGACTAAGTTTTTCTGCCATTCTGGACATAGGAACTTAAAATAGATGTTGAATTGTATAAAAATAAAGAAAGATTATATTTCTTTCACAGTTGATTTGATGTGCTAATTTTCACAACCACTGCAGAGGCATTCTAGGACCAGCTGTTGAGAGAATACCGTCTTCTCCATCTCATTACACACACTCCAAATAATACACATCTCACACAAGCAAACAAGGTGCAGCCGGTGGAGATAAATCTTAAACATCAGAATGATGAGAATCACCACTTACTCCTAGTGATGAAGAAAGACAGGTTTAAATTTTATGTTGACTTCAGCATCAGCTTATTCAGGAATAGTTTCTAGCTTGCTAATGCTTGCTAATAGCTTCTATTGATCAAGCAGGTAGAATGTACTGAAAAGAACTCGGGCTCAGCACTTTGCATCCATTGTCTAGCTTAATCCTCATAAACCTGTAAGGCGGATACCACTTTATACTCAAGTCAATCCTGTTTGATGTGTTTCTGTTCTAAGAATCTGGACAAAGCACTAAAGCTGCAGTTGTATTTATAGAATGGAATATAAATGTTAAGAACCTTAAAACTGTAAAACTGTGGCTTGTAGAAAGTGGGAGGTCGTCCCAGTGGGGAAGAAAAGAAGAGAAGAAGGTGGAAGCTCTGCTATTGTGCCCTCCCGTAGGGGCACATTCCTGACAAGAGCTGATGGAGCAAGCGAATGGAAGCCTTAGCATCTTATTAAAATTACAAAAATGCCAATAGAAGAATCATCCCACCAGCTATCCTTGGAAGCTGAAGGAGAAGGAAGAGATTTGCAAATGGAAAAAAAAAAAATCTCATCTTTCATAGAAGAGAAAACAAATGTTTTATAAAGTCATTAAATATAGAAATAGCATTATAAGCTTATTATAGTGTCCTGAAGGAAAACACCACCAGAAGAATCGAAAGCTCCAAAGTCTAAAAGAGGCTTCAGAAGCAGAGATGTGAACCTGAAGAGGGTGGAATGATGACTTTTGAATTTCATCGTAACCTTCTTTGATTTAATTAGTTGCCACACGCATATATTACAACGCAAATACACATACATATTTTTTAATGTTGCTAATTTATTTAACTGAATATATCCAAAATATTATCATTTCAACATGAAATCAATAGAAAAATTAGACATACTCTACTTTTATTTTGTACTAAATCTTTGAAATCTGTTGCATATTCTATACTTATAGCACATCTCAAATTTTCCCAGATTTGGCCGCTTTAAACTGACTGCTGTATACTTGCAACATGCCCCCATCATTTTTGGGGGGGGGCACTTTCTTACTTTCTTGTATTATGTATGTTCCAAATTCATCTTGTCTCTACTGTGTCCCAACCCTGAAATCAGCCATTTCTTTTTGGAGTCCTGGTTCCTTTTAGTAAGAATGGTTTTAAAGACCAAGATATAGGCTCTAGGTCTATGCACTGCATTGCGCCTGAGGTGCCTTTGCTAGATGGCCAGAGCTAAAGGCTAAGGAATACATGTATGTGCATATCCTCTGCCTACTTTATATATATATGTGTGTATGTGTGTGTGTGTGTGTGATACATGTGATGTATGTGGGTGTATATATATGTTCTCTCTCTCTCTGTCTCTCTCTCTCTCTCTCTCTCTCTATATATATATATATATCTCCATCTCATTACACACACTCCAAACAATACATGGCTCACACAAGCAAACAAGGAATATATAGATATAGATACACACACATATATGTCATATATATCACATATATATGATATATATATAGACCGAGAGAGATGAATATGGAAGATGAATATATGTGATATTTAAAAATATAAAAGATTTGAATGTTGCCAAACCATGACATATTACAAAATATCCCCCAATTCTCTCAACCTCTACTTTTTCACTTCGTCTCAGCTTTTGCTGTGCTTATTTATTTTTTGGTGCCTATGGACACGTGGCCTAAGTCCAGTAATTTTTCTTGGGGGAAAGTTTTTCTACCACTGAACTTTTCTGCTACTATGATTTATAATTTAGGATCCTCTTTAGAGGGCATCAGCTGCCCATCACAGGCAGCAATATTAGGCAGGGAAATTCAGCATCTGTCTCTGCTCTTCGTACCCCAAGGTAATAAATCCACGTTCTCCCATGGCCAGTGTAGGTCAGAAGGGCCAGGGAGGGAGAGACAGGTGGACGTTCCTAGCCTGTGAGCGACCGGGCTGAGCTGTCAAGTACCTTCCACATGACAGCTGATTCTGAAGTCAACCCCAAGCAAGATGAGAGTGAAATACACTTTTGCATTTTTACTTGCAAACTAGCCGGGTCATCAGAGGTCTCTGGGCTTCAGAAGAGAGGGAAAACTGGCCAATCTGAACAATTTCAGAGTCTTCAGAGTGCTTCCAAGTTTCACAAGATACCCATTTCTGCTCTAAGTCCCCAGGAAGTTTGGGAGCTGAAGCTTGGTGACCAGATCTCGTCTTCTGCTTGAGTCATTTTGGGTGCAGGGAGTAGGAAGATTCTGGAGTCCACAGGATTTTTGTAAGATAAATGCTCATCCACATTACCTCCCCAGGAACCCAATTCCAGATGCTCGGAGATCTTCTAATTTCATTCTGAGTGCCTTTGACCTCCCATAGCGAGGGCAGACACCATCAAAGTTGATGATAATGGCTAATTTAGTATTATATACATCGAGTCCTTGCAATCTGAATGACTCCAAACTAATTTTATCAGTTATTATTTTGTGTCTCTCGAAAAGGGAACACTTATGATCACAGACTTATTGTTTTCTCTCTGGTCTCCTTGAATCTCGGCCTGTAGCTCTGAATAGGTGATAAGCGATAAACAGTCTGTCTCTGATGCATTTTTTTAAATGGGAGAAGTGAGCAGAAGGGAAAAACAGAGAGAGAGAGCAATAGTCTTTCAGTCAGAGGTTAATACTTACCAAGGAGATGGCTTATTCGTTTTAGCTTGAACAAAGACCAGGGAAATTAATTTGATAAGCATCTTGCCTCTGCAGACTTGAGTGCTAAGTTAAACTTCCCAAACTTCCTTGTGAAAAGAATTGTTTGACGGTGTTGTTAAAAGCACAAATGCCAGGCTCCACCCTGGAGACTCGGATTCATTAGGGCTAGGGCGGAGCCCAGGAATAGGCACACTGATGGAATCTTAATGTGATTCTGAAGGTCAGGCCAGTTTTGGAAACTACTGTGTATCATGGGCAGGTTACGACCAACAGCTGCAACCAATTTTCTTCTAAATGGAAGAGATGCATAGCACTCACCATATAGAACTATCGTTATCATTAAAGGAAAGTCATTTACTCAATAGGTATATAGTAAGCACCTACTGCTATCAGGCACTGTGCTGTGAGCTGAGGACACAGCAGTGAACACTCCTTGTGACAAGGGAGGAGCAGGTGTCAGTGGAGCAGTGGGCATCTCTCATACCTCAAGGTGAGGGCTGTCATGGGACGGACACACAACAGTGAGAGTGGGCTCAGCACAAACCCAGACCAGGGGCACCAGAGCCGGGGGGCCCACAAGGAGCTCCTGGGAAGCAGCCTGTGATGTTTCACGCTATGCGTCAATCCGACGGGGCCGTGGAGTGCCTGGATATTTGGTCACACGTGATTTCTGGGTGTGTCTGTGAAGGTGCAGTCAGAAGAGGTGAACATTGGAATTGATGCACTGAGTAAAGAATTGTTCTCACCGTGTGGGTGGGCCATGGAGAGCCTGGATAGAACAATTGGGGGCGGGTGGGGGAGCGGTTGAACGCACACTGCCTGTCTGCTGGAGGTTGAACATCATCTTCTCCTGCCCTCAGTGCTCCTGGGCCTTCAGAACCAGATCTGAAATCTACAACATTACTTCTCAGGCCTTCTAACTGCACCATCAGCTTTCCTGGATCTCCACCTTCCAGATGCAGATTCTGGGACGTTCTAGCCTCTATAATCACATAAGCCAACACCTTGTAATAAATCTCTTCATACATATATATATGTATATACACACACACGTATATATACAGCATGCATATATATATAACTGTTATATAACTATATAGAAATATATAGGGTTTACATGAATCTATGCTACTCAAAGCTGCTCAGATGAATCTGTTTTCCTGCAGTTAATTGATGGAATGAATCAGCTGTATGTGGAAATGGATCAGACAGAACATTATATATAACTATATATAATTGGTATGGTTGGGCTGTGTCCCCACCCAAATCTCAACTTGAATTGTACCTCCCAGAATTCCCACGTGTTGTGGGAGGGACCCAGGGGGAGGTAATTGAGTCATGGGGACCAGTCTTTCCTGTGCTATTCTCATGATAGTGAATAAGTCTCACAAGACCTGTTGGGTTTATCAGGGGTTTCTGCTTTTGCTTCTTCCTCATTTTTCTCTTGCTGCCACCATGTAAGAAGTGCCTTTCACTTCCCACCATAATTCTGAGGCCTTCCCAGCCATGTGGAACTATAAGTCTGATTAAACCTCTTTTTCTTCCCAGACTCAGGTATGTCTTTATCAGCAGTGTGAAAATGGACTAATACAATAATATATAGTTATATACACATACATATACACATATGTAACTGTATAGTTATGTTATATATGTGTATGCTGTATATATAACTATACATATACATGTATATACACACACACATATATATCCATATATCCATGTCCATATATATATATATCCATATATCCATGTCCATATATATATATATACACCCTCACACATACATGCACACACACACACACACACACACACACACATATGTTGAAGTACAGGGAGGAGAATCTCAGGGCAGGCAGGCCCTACAGCCTCCTGAAGACTTGTGGGTCTCTGCCCAATTGACAAAGGAAAACTTTGGAGCAGCCTCAGGCAGGAGGTGATAAGATCATGTTTGCTGCTGTCAGGAAAAGGCATGAGAAGTTTCCGGTGGATTTATTTGCCAGTACAGCCAGCCGCCCCCACTGAATGGAACAAAATGGTTTCTCCCAGCTCTTCCTGTGACTACTGGCTCTTCCAGTTTTTAGGGTATTTGCATGTTGGACTTTAGAGAGGAGACTTACGGACAGGTTAACTAACCCTCTCGCTTTTCACTGCCATGTATACAAAAAACAATGCAGCACACAGGTCAGAGAAGCTGGAGACCACATTCCTCCGCAAGTAACATGTTTGTTGGGATTCGGTTCTCATTGCTGTGTAGTCTGTGTTGTCGGTGCCACCCTCTTGTAGGTAACAAGGGAAGAAGCCGGCTGCCACAGGCAGCATCTGCACTTCATTTAACAACAACCCCTACTTGTGTCTCACTCATAATTCAACCCTGCTGTTTTGTTTTGCTCATAGGAATCCTTCTCCATTAGCACTCCTGGTGTGCTGTTGAACCCTCTTCATTTGTATTTAACTAACAGGAGGTACCACAGTTTTGCTGTAAGCTCCAGCAGGTGAAGTTCTGCTAGTGGAAAGCACTTTGCACCTGTGCACGTCAATCCAGGACCCTCATCCCAGATGCTTAGCCCGAGGTGCACAGCCCAGCCCAGGCTTATCAGCCCTGCCAGGGGTCCTTCGATGCCCCTGATTAAAGAGAAGGTTGATTTTTTTTCCAGAGTCAGTGCACTAAGAGGCATGGACCTTTCTGCTTTTGCTGTCATTTGGGCTGTTCGTTGTTACTATATGAACTGGGTGCTCCTGCCTAATATTTTGATAGCACGCTGGCATAAGATGAAATGGCAGTGAAACAAATGGCTGAAAAAGAGCACGTTTTTGTTATTTAACCATCTGAGTTGGTACTACGTATATGTGTGGTTTGTTACTTTGCTCTACATGAATCTATGCTACTCAAAGCTACTCAAATGACAGAATCTGTTTTCCTGCAGTGAATTGATGTTTCCGCTGTTTGTAGAAACAGATCAGACAAAGCATTATATCAAATGCTCTCTTGAGAAGCACCAACCTCACATCCCCCAAACTCCTCCTCCTTTGAAGTGCACATTTCTCACAGATGCCCCAGTTGTTCAGGTCCCTTCCTCCACCCTTAGTGACACCTCACCACCACCACCATTACCATCACTACTAATAGCACTACAACCACCACCTCTACCATCACCAACTCCACTGCTACCTCCACCTCCACCATCATCATCTCCATCATCTCCACCAATTCCATCACCTCTACCACCACTAATAACAACTCTAGTGCTATGTCTATCATCATCTCCATCACCTTCACGAATTCCATCATCTCCATCACCTCTATCACCACCAACAATACCACTGCTACCTCCATTATCATCATCTCTATCACCTCCACCACCACTTCCATCACCTCTACAATCACTAACAAGAGCATTGCTATCTGCTATCCCCAGCCTCATCACCTCCATAATCTCCATCATCATCACCTCCACCACTTCTGCCATCTCCAGTATCACCTCCATTACCTTTACCATCACTAACATTACCACTGCTACCACCATCATCATTGCCATCACCTCCACCACAATCACTTCCAACACTTATCATCAGCTCTACTGCTACCTTCATCATTATCACCTCCATTACCTCCATCATCTCCATCATCATCACTTCCATCACTTCCACAATCTCCAACATCACCTCTATCACCTCTATCACCTCTACCATCACCACCAATACCACTGATACCTCCATCATCATCAACTCTATCACCTCCACCATCATCACCTCCATCACCTCCATCAACTCCAACATCACTTCCATCACTTCTACCATAGCCAATAATAACTCCACTGCTACCTCCACCATCATCACCTCTATCACCTCCACCATCACCTCCACCACCTCTGCCAACTCCAACATCACCTCCATCCCCTCTACCATTACCCATTAAAACTCCACGGTTACCTCCATCATCATTGCCTTCATTATCTCCATGATTATCACCTCCATCACTTCTGCCATCACCTCCACCATCATCATCTTTATTACCTTCACCATCATCACTTCCATCACCTCCAACATAATTTGCACTATCTCCATCATCACCACCATTTCTACCATAACTACGTGTCTCCAACATCACCACCAATACCACCATCATCACCTCCAACAACCCTCTTCCCCACCATGAACTTTGCTACAGCCATCATCGTTGCCATCAACTCCATCATCAAATACCTACATATGTTCTGTAAGAACCTGCATATGTTCTACAAGAGCCTTGGCAACAGCATCTCTTTCAGTTCTTCTGCTTGTTTTCTTTGGTTTCCTTTCCATAGTGTATCCATTACAATATAAAATTACTAAAAATATACCAGCTTAAAGTAGCACCCATGTGTTTATCTCACAGTTATTAGGTCGGAAGCCTGGGTAGACCATGACTCAGTTAGGCCCCTTGCTTTTTTCCCTCACAAAGGTCAAAATTAGCTGCGTCATGCTCCTTTCTGGAGGCTGTTGGGGACAGTCTTCCTCCAAGCCCATCCAGGTTGTTGGCTGAATTCAGTTCTTTGCAGGTATTGGGAATGTTATTTTGCAAAGCATTAAAAGGAATCAGGTCCTGCTGGCAGAAGTCTATCCATGCTGTAGCCCCTGCCCTGACCAAGTGCTTACAGAATAATAATGTTGATATTAAAAAAAAAAAAAAGATGGAGCATCATCAACTGCTAGTTACCTTTTCTTCTAAGTGGCTTGCATCTTTTAAGTAATGTAATACACAGTCCCAGCAAGTGTCCTTATTATTGGCCCGATTTCACAGAGGAGAGAGCTGAAGAAGCCCCAGGTTGCACAGCTGGCTGGTGAGTGGTGGAGGTGGGACTTAACCCACATCTTCAGGCTCTCAAGCCCACCTTCTCAGACCCCTCATTCAGCATCCTTTATCCTCTGGGATCTTTGTGCTGAGTGCTGGACTACCCATGCTTCCAGGTACCCTCCACAGAGACCCTGAGATCAGGTACTAAGATTAGTCCTATTTAGAGACAGGGAACTGAGGCTCAGAAAACCAAGTCACTTGCCCACAATCATCCCACAGCAATGACAATGTTAGGATTCCACTTCGGGGCACATGCTCTGCACCAGGGACATGAAACGGAGGCCCTCCCTGTAGCAACTGGCACAAAAGCTGGTTCTTCTTCACGGAAAGCAGAGTGGCATCCCCATAACTTAATCAAAGCTCCTCAGGAATGTGGGGAGCTCTAACCTACGTGTTGGGAAAGCTGACATGAGCCTATGGAAACACAAACCCCTGCTGCCTTTTGTTTCCCTTCACCCTCCTTCCCTCCTGCAGCCCTCAGCCTGTGTGGGCTTCATCTTCCTTTGCTCAGTCTCCAAGGCCTCTGAGATCTAAGGACGCTCTCGTGCATGACCATACAGCACAGCAGATAGAACTGAATTGGCTCCCGATTGGACAGTCACTCTCCTGATCCTTTCCCTAAGTCATGGGCCAGGGCAAGAGCACTGGGTACCATTCAGAATTTATGTCGATGTCAGGGTCCTCTTCAAAAAGTAACATTTAAAAAAATACCTTTAAGGCAGCCAGCCCCTAAAGTTGTTCAACCCCTGGGTGAACAGTGGTCTGTTATGTTGCAAACAGAATTCTTTTTCCTTGAAAGGATATGCCATTAGAATCCACCCAAGGTCTCATCCTGGGCCACACAGATCCCCCAGTGAAGGACATTGTCTTAGTTTCCCATCGCTGCTGTAACAAATCAACACAGACTCAGCAGCTTAGAGAAATACATATGTATTATCTTATAGCTCTGGAGGTCAGAAGTCTAAACCCAAGGTGCTGCAGGGCTGCATTCCTTCTGCAGATGTTATGAAATAAATTCTGTTTTCTTGCCTTTTCCAGCTTCTAGAGACCACTGATATTCCTTGTTTCTTGTTCTCTCATCATTGTGACTTCTGTTGCCACTATCATATCTCTTCTCTAATGCTAACCCTCCTGCTTCCCTCTTATAAGAAGCCTAGCAATTATGTGGGTTCCACCTGGGAAGTCTAGGATACTCTTCAGTTTAAGATCCTTAATTTAATGACATCTGTAAAGTCTCTTTTGCCACCTAAGGTAACACATTCACATCAGGACATGGACATCTGTGAGGGACGGTATTTTGATCACCACAGGTCTGAAAGTGGCAGATATTTGGGAAATTTTCCTACAATGAAGATTATGTCCCAGGATGGAATGAAGAATGCTAGGAGCAGTAGGAATCTTTCTCAGGCCACCACCCCTAGGAGATCAGGCCAAATGGAGATGCTGAGTGATTTTTTTATACCACCTCAAGATCAAATGTTTTTTTGTAGGGCCAAAGCATTGGCCCCACACATAAAATAAGCAAAAAATAAGCATGCGTATGTAATGCCTTATTTACTGCTGTTCTCTGACTCCTTTCAGTGTATGGGATAAAGTTCAAAGGAGCTATAAATTTGGGACCCAGTGGACATGTTTTGTTTTGCCAACCCAATGTTCATCTCCACCCAGAATAGGCAAGTTATGGTTGGCCGCAGTCCTCATCATTCTCTACTATTACGCTGCCCATAAGACATTTTCGTGATGAAACCGCCTTTGCAACATTGTAACTGAGGAAATTCTAACAGTGAAAGAAATCACGTCTAACCGACCCCATCTTGCTTCTAACCTTTAAGCTGTCCTTGTTCATTCCTGGGCATAGGCTGAACTAACTTTGGGAAGGAATTCAGTTCATGGTTTGGTTCTGATGCAAAATCGATAACAGCCCTTTCCTGAAAAGATCCCCTTTTTGCCTGGGAACCAGCCTGCCTTTGCAGGATTAACAAATCAGCTATAAGATGAGAAATTATAGTTTAGGGGTCTGTAGGAGCCTCTGGTTCCAAGAGTCTGCACCTCCCCAAATTGCTCCTGGAGATAACATCTCTGTTGTAAAACCTAAGATTAGTGCTTGAGAGATTTTGCAGACCCTGCACTCCATCCATCAGCTGACACCACCCAGGGCAGTAATCTAGCTCCACCAGCTCTGCGACACCACCCACGAACAGAAGACGGCAAGGAAACCTCACTTTGACCCCCATGATTCCATCTCCAACCTGACCAATCAGCACTCCCCACTCCCCAAGCCTCTACCCACCAAATTATCTCTAAAAACTTTGATCCCCGAATGCCTGGGGACACTGATTTGAGTAATAATAAAACCCCGGTCTCTCTCACAGCCGGCTCTCCGTGAATCAGTCTTTCTGCGTTGCAATTCCCTTGTCTTCATAAATCGGTTCTGTCTAGGCAGCTGGCAAGGTGAACCTGTTGGATGGTTACAGTAATACGAGCTGAGTCTCTGACGTCATTGATTTGACAAACCCAGGTCTATCCTCCCTCCCGATGCAATTCCCCAGCATCACCTCCTGTCTTTCCCCCTCATCCCTTTTCCCAGGGCTTCACCCACATGGACGACCTCACTATTTTCAGCACAACCTTTCCTTTCACGACTCATTCCCCTTTCTCCTTTCTCCATGTGTTAAACTTCTCTTCATTCAACATGGCCCAATGCAAATGTCATTTCCCAAGTGAAAGTTCCTCTGCCTCTCCTGAATGCAGTGGCTTTCCTCTTCTTGGTGTTACCACCTCCCACCTCTGCTACCAGCATCAACATCTCCATCACCTCCTGTTGACACAGCTGGGACCCCAGGCTTTTCACACAGTGGGCGATTTGCTGGGCTTATATTTGTCTGCACTCTGAGCTCGTGCCTTGTGGATTGCAGTTTGCCAGAGTGGAGGACAGACTCAGAAATTGACTCCCAGAAAGTGGAGGAGACGAAACCAAAGACACACAGTTGAGTGTGCTGTGATGAGGAGTGAATGAATGGAAGAAAGAAAGAATAAAATTAAGAAAGAGAGAGGGAGTGAGAGAAGGAGAGGAAGATAAAAAGAAAGGAACAAAGAATGGATTAGTAGGTGAAATAGAGGTAGAGAGAGGGTCCTAGACATGAGACAGATATTCAGAAAAAGTCATCAAAACACTTTCTTTTAACTTTAAATCTAATCAGATGAATTGGATTTCAGAAAAAAAAAAAAAGAGCGAGAAACTTCAATCGCACCATTCCAGCGCACACATACTGAGGAGAAGCATCAGAAGGCCTGTTAAACATCAAATGAACCATCTAACCCAATCCAAGAGCCGTGATCTTTCTGCACCAAAAGCATGTCTTCCATGGTCACTCCCAAGGTCTGGTTTCTGTCAATGGAGCAAGACATAAAAAGAAGCCAAACATGAAATGCCCAGCATGGGTTAGAAAGCATCTGACGTATTTCTCAAATAAAGGAAATGCTAATGGCCTTTTTGACTTGTGGCAATGGATGCCTCTCCATTTGTCTTGTGGGATGCTGGAAAGGGGATTTCACTTTAAGCCATCTTCTTGACGGCTCTTGCCCTCATCCATCTGCAGAGATATTAAAGTCACAGTTAGGCTGAATTTCTAAAGGCCAGGATGTGAATTTGATTTAATAGTGTGACACCAACCAAGAAAACAAGGCCATAAAAATAAAGGCAGACACCGCTCCCCTAACTTATGTCACTGGAGGGATGAGAATAAATGGATAAGAAAAGAAGAAGGAGCAATTAGGAAAATATCAGCCGGGTTTGGTCTTCCTAGGTGTCTGCAACTTATTTGGAGCTGCTCATAAAGGTTTGAGGAATGCTTTTCAAACTTCGGGTGACAACCCTTCCTTTCACCTGCAGGAAAACAAAAGTAATGCTTAAGCATCAGTGCTTAGCCCTGTTTGAAGCATTTACCATTTTAATTCTCAGAAGAACACCTATGGGTATGTTATTTAATCATTATTAATTCCTTCTTTACGCATGAGAAATGTAGGCATAGAGAAGGTAAAGAAATTTATCCAAGGCCAAACAGCCAAGAAAAAGTGGTCTAAGGCTTTATACCTGGCTGTCTAGTTCCAGAGAGGATGCTCATTCATTTTCACAGTGCTATCTTGTGACTGGCTGCTTATTCAGCACAATCTTTCTATGAAATTGGCAGCTTTGGAGGTGGGTGCCTGAATGCTCAGAAGTACACAGAACTGTTAACATGATCATCCCTCCATACAATCCAGTATGTTTGGTTAAACATAGACAATTGAGCGCACAAGCTTACCTAACTCCTTTCTGAAATCCCCAGAAATGACAGCTGTAAAAGAATTGCAAAGGGTTGGGCGGAGCAGGAACAAAAGGACCAAGCAAACGAGAAAAGGGAGATGCAGGCAATGATATTGGGGAATTGGAAACTGGATGGCCGAGTGGTAGCTGACTTGCAAGCCAGGGAAAGCTGAAACCAAGCCTGGCCTGGCAGCTCCAATAGGCAACCCCATTCCACCATCAAGTAGTTGCAGGAATCGACACTGAAGACATGTAGCATGCCTCCGAGAGTGACGCAATGAGTGGAGCAGGAAATGGGGGCGTTCTCTAAAAGCTTAGACCCTTCCTAAATGTCTCCCTCTTGGATATATTACCAGACAATATCCCTTCTTGCTGCCCCATAGAAGACTGGAGCCTGCGCTATGGGAAGGAATATCCAGAGGGATCCTAGACTCAGACCCTAGGCCCAGTCAAGGTAGAGGAAATAGAGTTTGTGCTCAAGTCCACCGACAGAATGGTGAATGTCTCCCAGGCCCCTGACACCCAAAGCTCTCCGGGGCCGGCAGTCTTCCTGCACACCAGCCTGCTGCAGGCTAGGGAGTCAAGGATGCCTCTCTGAGCAGACTGTTAAGCCTGGAGAAATGAACACACATGGATAGGTGTGTAGGCTGTGATAACCCAGACAGATCACGTTTCATGAAGCCTCACAGAGGTCAAGCAGCATCCATGCCTCCAGAACTTCTGGTCAGCTTTCAGTGCATCCTCCTTCAATATGAATGACAGCAAAGAGTTAACAGGAAAGACAGAGATTTGAGGGAAGAAAACACAAGAAAGGGGCCGGGCGTGGTGGCTCACGCCTGTAATCCCAGCACTTTGGGAGGCCGAGGCAGGAGGATCACAAGGTCAGGAGATCGAGACCATCCTGGCTAACACGGTGAAACACTGTCTCTACTAAAATACAAAAAAAAAAATTAGCCGGGCGCGGTGGCGGGCGCCTGTAGTCCCAGCTACTCGGGAGGCTGAGGCAGGAGAATGGCATGAACCTGGAAGCCGGAGCTTGCAGTGAGCTGAGATGTACCACTGCACTCCAGCCTGGGCGACAGAGCGAGACTCCGTCTCAAAACACACACACACACACACACACACACACACACACACACACACACACACACACACACAAGAAAGGCATCTGAAAGAAAAGAAACCATGCAGGAATAAGAAATCTTTAAGAAAAACTCATTAATATTTTTATTCAAGTCTGTGAAATTGGAAAGATGGTGTTTTTTTGTGAAAATGAACTGCTTTGTGTCCTGTTCTAAGAGGCCAGTCAGGTGCATCCAGGAGAGGAGACAGAGGGGAGGCTCAGGAGTATGAAGGTGACTGCACTCACAGCTCCTAGAGGCAAGAGGCCCAGAAGGCCACACAGAACCATGTGGGAAAGATACCAGGTAGTCAGAAGACGGGAGGCAGGAGTGCTGGGAAGATATGCACAAGGCCTTTCTTGGGGCATCAGAGGGAAAGGCAAGGCAGGACAGGTGAGCAGGTGAGAAGTGGCCAGCTAGAATAATTGCGGAGGGCTCTGAGCTGTAGGGGAACTCCCTGGTTGCCTGATATCTGGCCCTAGAATAATTAAGACAGAACAATATTGCCTTTGGAGGTGTATGGGCCAGATAGAGGAGGGCTGGCTCTGGATTGGTTACTTTGCATATCAAAAGCATGCCCAGGACTGGGCCCTTTGCTATCTAAAAATTGGCTAGCCCCTAAAGAGGTAGTCTCTTTCCACCAAGAAAGGTTTTTTAATATGTCAAAACATTATAATATACAGACTATTTTAAGTTATATTTATATTACATGAACATTCAAAGAACAAGAAAGGGATTTGGAAATTAAAAGAGAATAGTTGCAATATAAAATTTGTAAAAAGTAGGGAAACGTTATGTTGATAAAATCTCCCGGAGAGTGGATTAAAAAGAAAAGCAAATAAAAAAAGAAGAACAAACAAAAAAAACAAGTATAAGGATGAAAGAAAAGAGGTGGTTACAGACTTAGAGGATCTACTCTAGGAATTTTAATATTCAAATGAGGAGAGTTCCAAAAAGAGAGAATGCAGAAACCAAGGAGAGAAAATGATTGCATAAATAAAGAAAAATTGGAAATATGAATGACAATTATTTCCAAATTAAAAGGTTTCATCAAGGATCTGAAATTATGAATTTTAAAAAGATTTTAAAAATATGCACACTCAGGCACATTATCATGACATTTTAGAACAATAGAGGTAAGAATAATATTTTAGAAGCTTCCAGAAAGAAAACACAAGTTGCACACCAAGGATCAGGGGTCACAGGCACCTGACTTCCCCACAGCAGCACTGGACGCTGAAAGGGTGATTGAGGTCATGCATGAGTCAGGGTTCTCCAGAGGAACAGAGCTAATGCAATATATGTATACACGAAAAGGAGTTTATCAAGGAGAATTGACCCACACGATCACAAGGTCAAGTCCCACCATAGGCTGTCTACAAGCTGAGGAGCAAGGAAGCCAGTCTGAGTCCCAAAACCTCAAAAGTAGGGAAGCCGACAGTGCAGCCTTCAGTCTGTGGCCAAAGGCCCGAGAGCCCCTGGCAAACAAGTGTTGTGGGTCCAAGAGTCCAAAAGCTGAAGAACTTGGAGTCTGATGCTTGAAGGTGGAAAGCATCCAGCATGAGAGAAAGATGGAGGCTGGAAGACTCAGCAAGTCTGCTCATTCCACCTTCTTCTGCCTGCTTTGTTCTAGCTGTGCCAGCAGCTGAATGGATGGTGCCCACCCACATTGAGGATGCATCTGCCTTTCCCAGTCCACTGACTCACATATGAATCTCCTCTGATAACACTCTCACAGACACACCCAAGAACAGTACTTGGAATCCTCCAATCCAATCAAGTTGACACTTAATATTAACCATCACAGATCACAACATATAAGAAAAATCATGGTCCCACAAATGAAGACAGAATATCATGAGAGCTTTAGCAAAGCTGTGTACAAAGGTCTAGGAGAGTGCCAGGGTCTAAACAGTGGATTCTGAAATGATCACCTGCAGATGAGAGTCTGTGTCCACCATGTGCATTAATAGCTGATATTCCTATGCTGGGAAGGGCAATGCTGGCTTCTGGCTGGAATCATCCCATTGGGTGATGGTGGGTGTTTGGAGGGTGGGAGGAAGGGAGAATTCAGTGTGCTTCTCCTCCTCCTCTCTGTCTGCCTCAGGTAGCACTGCCAGCATGGCCATGTCTCCTCCAGGACTCCAGCGACACCAGACATCTCTCCCTCTGTGGTCTCAGTTTCCACTGGGCAGCCCACTGCGGTTCCAGCTTCCATCAAGCGTCCTGGATCCTGGCCACTATAAATAGGCCCTCTTTCTACCCTGGAGGACAGTAGCTTCCTGTAGCTGCTTACTGTATGAGTCAGGGTTCTCTAGAGGGACAGGACTAATGGGGTAGATGTATATATGAAAGAGGGTTTATTAAGGAGAATTGACTCACATGATCAAAAGGTGAAGTCCCACAATAAGTCATCTGAAAACTGAGGAGCAAAGAAGCTAGTCTGAGTCCCAAACCCTCAAAAGTAGGCAAGTCGACAGTGCAGTCTTCAGTCTGCACCCGAAGGCCTGAGAACCCCTGGCAAACCACAGTTGTAAGTCCAATAGTCCAAAAGCTAAAGAACTTGGAGTATGATGTTTGAGGGCAGGAAGCATCCAACATGGGAGAAAGATGGAGGCCAGAAGACTCAGCAAGTCTAGTCCTTCCATGTTCTTCTTTCTGCTTTTATTCTAGTTACACTCGAAGCTGATTAGATTTTGCCCCTCAGATTGAAGGTGGGTCTGCCTCTCCCAGTCCACTGACTCAAATGTTAATTTCCCTTGGCAGCACCCTCACAGACACACCCAGAAACAATACTTTGCATCCTTCAATCTAATCAAGTTGACACTCAGTATTAACCATCACACTTATGTATGGGTTGCTTCATAATATCTATTTGGCTGCTAAGTCTTTAAGTCACCGGCATAATCAATCTCCTGCATTAAATTCTCTCTGTTTGGAGGTTGGATAGTGTCTGCTGTCTTGATTGATCCAGGCTGGAACAAGTGCCCACTAGGCTAAGCTTTGGCATGCATAGCTTGTTTAGTCCCTCACTTTATATGATGAGCTTTAAGTTTTATCAAGTTCCCTGTGTTATGCAGGTAGAAACTGAGGTGGAGAGGAGTTAAGTTGTTCAAAGTCCCTCAGCTGTGTAGTGGCCCAGGCAGTATTAGAGCAATCTGACTCCAGGGTTTATTCTTTATCACCTGTGTACTATGTTGCCAACCTTGCTGAACCTGGGACATTCTGGCTCAAATCAATTATGTCTATCACGAGTATCAACAAAACACAGACTAGTTACTTAGCTAATGTAATATGTGACTAGATGGATGTTGTCAATTAGATAGATCCAAGCCACACATGTCTTAGAGCCTGAATCACACCCTGATGATACTCTACCACTGTAAAAACAGCCCTGGGAGCAGAAACCCAAGTTCTAGTCCTGCATTCAATGAGATGTGTGAGCCCCTGGGTGTTGCAAAGTAACCATTCCCAGGCCATGTCTTAGAATCTGAGTTGCACCCTAGGATGGCACTCTGCCATGGCCACACCACACCTGGAGGCGGAGTTCCATGTTCTAGTCTTGATTTCAACATTGATAAGTGTCTGTTATATTTGACCTCTATATCTTGATTGGTCAAGTAGTATTAATGAATTGTTATTGACCTTGATATATGCCAGATATCATGCTAAAAGCTCAACATGGCTATTTATTCCCTATGGCATCTCTATAAACCAACTGCTAGATACTCATCAATTTCACAGATGGGAAAACCGAGGTTGAGAGAAGTGACTTGGTATGCCCAAAGTCTACAACCTATGCATGGCAAAGCCCAAACGTAAACCAAAGCCTTTCTGATTCCAGAACTGTCAGGGCTGATACTGAGCAGATGTGTGAGATATCATACCAGTTGTTCACTGCAGGTAGCCCATAGGTTAGGTTCCAAATATTCTGGTTTGCCAAAGCCTATGCCATACCAGTTAAAAATTATTTTGAATCTCATGTCTGGGAGCTGGTACAATTAATCACTCTCTGCCATCACTATGAATATAATGGTGGCATATGTCATGCTTTCTAAATGCAAGGCAATTCCTAATAATCCCAGCCAAGCAGCACTTTCTTGGCACTGTAAAAATATTTGAAAAATTTTGCTGACTAGCATTCAGAAGTCTATTTATATAGTCTGCTCAATGTCACACAGATGGCCAGAGACAGACAGTTCATATATTTTGGTGGGTGAATATCTGTTGGGTGAATATCTATCGAATATCTCCTATGATCCATAGACTCTGGAAACAGACTGCCAGAGTTTGAATTCTAGCTCTCTTGCCAACTAGCTCTGTAATTTTAGGCAGGTTATTTGACCTTCTGTGCCTCAGTTTCCCATTTGTATAATACAAATAAAAATCTGCCACATGGGTTGTTGCAAGGATTATGTGGATGAATAGGAGTAAAGAATATAGAACAGTCTCTGGCTCCAGGTGTGTGCAGTCTACATCCTGACCATGACCTTCCCCACACAGTTGTTGGATAGCAGAACCAGGACTTGGCCCAGACAGATATCCTGGCACCAGGTCTCACTACCAGGTATAACAGGCTCACCCACCGTACTGGGCTACCCACTCTGACCTCTGGATCTTCCAACACTTCTTCCTATAGCCACTCTGCTATTGAGGCCAAAGTTCCAGGACCTGGATTTTTCTGCAGGGGCAGGGTGAAGGGATCCATGTGTGAAGCAAGCAGCAGACACAGAGCAGATGATGGTGCTGGGCTGGCTAGGAGAGGAGATGAAATTTTCTCGTTTTGCTTTCCACTTCCAATTTTGATAGTCTTCTGCAGAAAACTTTAGATTGGTTCAATACCATAGACTTTTGGTGTTTCATTCTTGGTATATATTCCCATTTCTGTCTTCACCTTTCCCTCTCTGATATCACAAAAATACATGGAAGTTGTAGCATAAATCCAGGGTTTTTTTTTTTCTTCATTTGGTTCTTTTATTATTATTTTTTTTATGACACAAAGAACTGGGAAGAGTTAGATTCGTTTGTTATTTCCTTTTTTTTTTTTTTTTTTTTTTTTTTTTTATTTGGCCAATTTGAAGGAAGTTTATCTTACTGTTATCAGGAAAAATGGGCATACCACAAAGCGAAACTGCTATGAGAGTTCTGCATGGCTGGGGATGGTTTCAGGAAACTTACAATCATTGGCAGATAGTGAAAAGAGGCAGGCGTTTGCCTTACTATGGCAGCAGGTTGAAGAGACAGAATGGGCCATTGTCAGTTGCAGCGAAAAACTCACCATTTATATAACCATTCAGATCTTGTGGAAGCTCCTTCATTTATCATGAGAACAGGGGCATGGGGAAAACCACCCTCACCATAAATCCATATTCACTTCCCCATTCCGGCCAGGTGAACTGCGGCTAGTCCTTAAACACTGCCGGGGAAATTAGCAATTCAAGTGGTAAAGGTTCTGAGAGCAGGACCGAAGCCTAAGCCATTATTAGTTCAGTTGGTGTAAAGGATAGAGTGTACATTAGTAGCTCTATAAATAAAATGTTGCTCAAATTGCTCTGTGTGTGTGTGTTTGCGTGTGTATGGGCAGCACACACGCAGCCACACACTTCATTTGAGTGTATCTCTGTGTATATATTCATTATTGCTTATGTTGCTTTTTATTCTTGAAGAAAATTATTTTTACAAGATTGATTGTATTGAATAAAGTAAGTTTGCTAATCAAAGATATGTAGCTCTGTCTTTGTGATGTCGTTAGTTCTACTTGAAGCACTTTTCAGAAACACTAATTCTTAAATGCTACCTTGAAAATTTCCAGAAATCTTCCTTAGATTTATGATTATGTTAAAAATGGATGCAAAGTGTAGCTAATAAATGGGCCAGCTCATGCCTCAGTTGACAAGACGGGAACAATAGGGAGTTAGGTTGGGTATACTGTGCCTAGAAATCTGAGAATATTGGCGGTTAGCCCTGCCATTAGAAATGGTAGCTTATGGGGCTGATTCAGATATGGAAAGTCATGGCAACGCGTCAGTTAGGTGGGGGGCCATATCAACTGTGGTTTGGATTCTTTTAAAGGAAAACCAACAATCCTGTAATCAGTATTTTTATATTTTTAAAAACCTCAAACTTTTAAAGAGGTTTAAATTTATTTTGTTTTTAACTTTTTTTTTTTTTTTTTTTTTTTTTTGAGACAGAGTCTCACTCCTGTTGCCCAGGCTGAAATGCAACAGAGTGAGACTCTGTCTCACCTCAGTGCAACCTCTGCCTCCTGGGTTCAAGCGATTCTCCTGCCTCAGCCTCCTAAGTAGTTGCGGTTATAGGCAAGTGCCACCACGCCCAGCTAATTTTTGTATTTTTTGTAGAGATGAGGTTTCACCACATTGGCCAGGCTGGTCTTGAATTCCTGACCTCAGATGATCCACCCGCTTCGGCCTCCCAAAGTGCTAGGATTATTGGCATAAGCCACAGTGCCCGGGCTAAAATTTATTTTATGTTAGATTCAGGCAGTACATGAGAAGGTTTGCTACCTAGACATATTGTGCAATGGTGGAGTTTTGGCTTCTAGTGACCACTGTACAAAGTGAGTGGTCTCTCTGTCTTTGGAGTCCACGGTGCTGATTGTTTCCAGATTTATTTCATGTGGACCTATTGTTTAGCTCCCACTAATCAGGACATTTGATATTTGATTTTCTGTTTCTGAGTTAGTTCACTCAGGAGAATGGCCTTCAACTGCATTAATGTTGCTGCAAAGGACATGATTTTGTTCTATTTTATCCAAAAAATCCATTTCTAATTGTTGTCTAATTCATTTGTAGATGCTGTACAGTACTAACAACGTTCATCTGTATACCACCAGCTCATGACATCTGCCCCTTGGGGACCATCCCATGGCCAGACACATGCATGCTGAGTACTTGTTGGGGGCTGGCCTGTATTCCAGGAGCAGCTCTTGGGTAAAAAACTATATCCTGGGAGGCTTCTTGATTTTAGGGATTCATCTGGGATTAAATATCTGATTTTTTAATAACTGTGAGTCAATTAAACCTCTTTCCTTCATAACTTACACAGTCTTAGGTATGCCTTTATTTTATTAGCAGTGTGAGAATAGACTAATACACCTGCCAAACATGATATCTTCATTGAGGGAAAGTGCAATGGTGGAGCAGGTCTCCTTCAAAGTCAAAGACTTCTATGAGAGGCTGAACTGGGTGTTCTCCTTGTGCCCCTCCAAGTCCACCTTCAGCTTTTTTCCACCCTACCCTGCATCTCAGGGATGTAATATTCAAGTACTTCGTCAGTTAAACCCCCTGTCTTCCAGCCTCCAGATTGGGTTGACCATTGGGAGGCACCAAGGAGATGAGAGAGCAGAAGATGAGAAAGAGCAGGATACTTACAACTCTGTTTCCCAGACCTGCTCCCTGCAACTTTGGGCCACACTTTGGAAGTGACTGCGTCCCTCCACCAATGGACGTGGCTTCTCCTGAATGGCCCTTCTACCATCACTCAAGCTCCAGTGACCTGGCCCTCCCATCGACAGGTCCCACTGGGGACTGGAAGGCTTCCCCTGTTACTGAGCCTTGTGTGTTTCACCACCCCTGGTGGTTTCCCTTAATTCTGTCCACACCTTTGTAAATAGTGCCTTCCTTAAGCCCTCTTCCACAAGCACTTTCAGTGCATGGTTCAAACCAGGATCCTGAATGATACAGGAATCAAATATTATTGGTTTTCTATTTTCCTCTCACTTTTCAGAGACTAGAAGGCACATATGTATTTATATGAAATATATCTGTATATATTTATGTGCATGTTTGTTGCTATATATACATACAAAAATCTGTATGTACGTATCAAATATATTTATCTCACTTATATAGCTGCTTCAAATAACAAAATGTTTTCTGAAGATAAAATAATTTCCTTGAACCCAATCAGTGACAACAATTGGAGGTTGAGAGCAATCAGATTGGTGTTGTTCCCCCAAATAAGCTGAAGTACAGGCAAAGGCTAGAGGCATTAGGACAAATTATCAGAACAACAGCCCTGGATCTCAGGATCTCGTACAGAGCCTTGTTCTGATATCCTGGCAGTTCTTAGCAGATCTCCTTCCAGGCAAGCAAGTGGGGACTGTAGAATCCAGCTCTCCCTCTGGTAGTTGCACCATCTTTACCTCAGCTCCCAAAGTCTCTGTAGAAAGGACCCCCAAAAATAATGATGCTTTTAGTATAAGTAGGTTCACGCAATGCTTAGGACAAGTATATTCCATAACACAAAAGGTATTCATTGCTTGCCTGACATCCCAATTTTATCTAGCCACCTGTATTTTCTCTAGCAATACTGCTCACGTTCCTTTGACCAGAAATAGATTCGTGGCACCAACCAGTAGCAAAGGGGGTATGAAGTGCAGCCAGGGGCTGGGCAACTGCTTCGCAGATGAGCTCCACACTATAGACGGTGGCATAAAGCTCTGGTGGTTAACCAGCTGTCCCTGCCACGCCTTGAGTGTGTGTGTTGTAAGTGTGAGAATGTGAGAGTGCGTGAGGGTGTGTGTGAATGTGAAAATGTGAGAGTCTGTGAGGGCATGTGTGAGTGTGAGAATGTGAGGGTTGTGAGGGCGTGTGTGTGAGAATGTGAGGGTTGAGGGCGTGTGTGTGAGAATGTGACGGTGTGAATGTGACCTGTGTGAGTGAGGTGTGTTATGTGTGGTCTTTAATGTGTGTGGAGTAATGTGATTGTGAGAGTGGAGGTTGTTGTATAGGGGTGAGTGAATATGTCTGTGACTGTCAAAGCATGTTGCTGGGCGTAAGTGTGTGGATGTGTTGTTAGGGTAGATAGTGTAAGATTGTTATGTCTGGTTGTGGGTGCGCTTGTGTGTGTGGTCTGGTGTGAGTTGTGCATGTGTGTGCCTGTGTGAGAGTGTGTGCTTGTGTGTGTGTTGGAGTATGTGTGGGGGATGTGTGCATGTGTGACTGTGTGGCGCTGTGTGGTGTGTGTGTATGTGACTGTGTGTGTATGAGTCTGTGTGTGACTGTGTGTGTGGTGCTCTGTGTGGTATGTGTGACCCTGTAGCGTGTGTGTGTGTGTGACTCTGTGTGTGTGTGGCACTCTGTGTGTGGTGTGTGTGTGACTGTGTAGCACTCTGTGTGGGGCGGATGTGTGTGTGTGCGTGTGTGTGTTCTTGGTCATCTGAATCAGTACGCTCCTGCAGCATCTCTCTCTGTTTCTTAGACTTGCCCAGCTGCTGGGTGTCTGCTGAGATGCCAGCCATTGCCTGTGGTTCCCAGCCCTGACGCTGGCCAGTGGGGTGAGGCGTCAGGGCTGCAGGCCCCTTGAAGCACACACCTGTGTTAGAGTGATAAAAGCTGCCTTTTCTGCCCAAAGCTCATCTTGTCTGAAGCCCGTTCTCACAGACTGTTACAAATATGATTCCTTTAGAAGTATAGCCGCTATGAAGCGGGGACACCCTCTCCTCCCAGATAACGGAGAGCGAATGAGATCATTAAGCAGAGACCTCAGCACAGGGCCTGGCGCTCAAGGGTCTCGAAGTCGGCTGCACGCTCTCCATAGCCCCACTCGCATGGTTTGCTATGGGAATAGCGCCCCCTGGTGCTTTCAATAACGCAGCCCAGAAATGCGATCGATTACTCCTGTCACACTGTCCTTGGTGTGAATATGTGTGCACAGAGCCCTTCTGGTGTGCGTGGCCGGATGCTGGGCCACAGAGATTCACAAATCAGGCCTGATCTCTGGGCTCAACTAATGCAGAGTCTTGATTCTCCACCCAGAAGACATTCCTAGGCCGTCCTCCTGATTTCAAAGGCTTTCTCCTTCCTTCTCTGGAGGCTGAGAATGCCAGATGCCCACTTTTGCAGCCGGTAACACAGGGAGGGCTTGGGAACGTTTCCGGTCTGGCCAGAGGGATTGAAGGAAGCCTGCTGGGAGCTCCTGGCCACTATTGCTCTTCACACGAGAAAGATAAATTAAATAACCTGCTCCAGTGGATAACGTTAGAAGCTGGTTATGCTGCAGTCTTTGAAGCAGGTTTTCTGGACAGGAAGGAGTGAAGACCTCTCAGGCTGGCCCAAGCACAGGTGAGTTTATTCTAAACATGTTGGTTGCAGTCTACCTAGAGAACATCTAAGAACACAAGATGGAAGTGCGTAAATTCCGCGGGGATTGCATACAGAGATGGAGCCTGTCTCGGAAGCATCTGGTCCCTTTCCCTCCACTTCCTCCTCTTGACCCACCGCACACCCTTCCTGGCCCAGTCCAGACTGCTGCCCGCAGCACTCCACGTCCCGGCCCCTGAGACCCGAGATCACCACCCATTGGCCCAATCTCTGCCTTCCATGTATTATTGTGAGCATCCGATTGGTTCCCCTCCCCAGTCTTGGAGCAGGCATTCATCCCTGGACCAATCAGCAGTGGAGGGGGGCGTGGGGTGGGGATGGTCACGTGATGCCCAGGGCTGCTCTTTCTTCTAGAGGCTAAAGGTGGAGCCTGCGTCTAGAGTGGCTGTTGGAGGCAGGGGGTGAGCCCGGCTCTGCAGGAGCATGCTATGAACCATGGGCTCTTACAGGCATCCTTCCTCAGGGATTATGTCAGAGCAAGTTATTTTAGGTCAGAGATGGCACCGCCCAGATATACTGCGGAAGCATGCCCTTGTTTCATTGGAATACATGTATTGTATGTTGGTAATAAATTTTGTTTATTGCATATTACACATGATAATCTATTACACATTACATATATAATATATATTACATTTTTAGGTCCTTTAGCTGTATATATATTAACTCATTGAATTTTTTTATATATATCCTATTTAATATATAATTTATTATTTGTAGCCTATAATGGTGTTATATATGACATATATACTATCTGCTATATAGGGAATATGTACTACTATATATTTATATATTTTATTAATTGTTTTATCATATATACACTTATGTATGCATAAATTCAGATATACTCTATGTTTATGTATTCAATTTTTATATATTTATTACATAATATATACATTTATATGTATGATTTGTATATATGTATACATTTATTTGTTACACATTCATAATGAACTGTTTCATTGGAATATATATGTGTATATATGTAGTATGTTTGTAATTTAAATGTGCCATTCACATTTAAAATTAGATTTCACATTTTAAAAATCGAGACAGCTGCTTTCTCTGGAGGAGTGGAAGTAAAATAATAATAGCTAACACTAGCATTGCACTTACCTGTGATGGGCGTTTTTCCAGGTTCCTTCTGTCTCTATGGAACCTCACGGCAGGCCTGTGATTGGTATACTATCACTATTGTTCTAAGTCTGCTTCCATTTACAGATGAGGAAACACAATGCAGCTGCACCTGTGCCCCTGACCGTGGGCAGCACTGCTCGCAGTGGGCCAGGCTCCTGAAGGGCGCTCTCAGCCCCACTTGCCCCAACCAGTTCACTGGTTTTGGCCCCCAGTGAATTTCAGGTCCAGCTCTTCCTCTTCCATTTTTACATTATGCACCTCACCCCTGTGGACATTTTCACCCATGACCCCTGATAGTTTAGAAGGCTGGATAATTTTCTGTATACGCTTCCAGTTGGAGTTTTCAAGTGGATTGTACTTTCCAAATTCATAAGTAAAACTCATCAACAAAATAATAACTGTGAACTAAAATTTTGGGGGAAAGGCTCAGATTGGGGAAATAAGCTTCTGGACATTGTCAATGGCTGAGTCCAGTTGTTCAGGCTCTATCGAGCCCTGCAACCTTGACCTTTGTGTCTTCCCCTGCTGAATCTGTCAGACATGTGGGGCTCCTTTAATTCAGAAAGAAACAGCCCAGAAACATTTGTGTCACTGCAGAATCCTGGCCCATCACTCAGTGCCTTGTCCCTGGGCCGACAGCTCTGTGCTCCCCTGTGCCTGACTGCTGTCTGACCACCGCTGTCTCCTGACTGATGCTGACACCCCCTTGCAGGTGCCCCTGCACTGGCCTGAGTGTGGAGACAGCCTTCAGCCTGCAGTCAGACTCGGTGGAGGAAGGATCCCAGCCCCAGTCAAGTCCAGTGCAGCCACCACTGATGGCCATCCATCCACAGCCCCTGCCCTGAAGAACCAACCTGGGCAGCTGGGCAGAGAGAGTGACCAGAGCTTGTCCTGTGGTAATCACTGTCCCCCTAGAAAGGTCAGTAGCACAAAGAAGCTGTTCCCAGCTTTAATAAAGTGAGCAGGACTCTCTGTATCCTACCAGTTGACAAGGTCCACGTTTCACAAGTGAAGTCTAGATAGTTTGCTGCTGACGGATGTCAGATAGAATTCCCCATCTCCTCCTCTCATCTTCTAGCATTGAGTGACTAGTACCTTCCCTTTACCAGTTTTCACCAAATGCAAAAACTTAACCTCCCGGTGTGTTCATTAAACCTCAGTCTCCCTAATAATCTTTCCTCTCCAGAGCTGTATTCTTAGGCCACTTTGTGACAGAGACTATCCTGTCCCTCGGAGAGCAGGTAATTACCTTGCCCATGTCATCCCCAATCGTGATGTATCTTTGACCTCACTTGATGTTGGTTTTCAACACCTCTGTCTGCAGGTAGAAAAATTAAGTGCAGCAAATTTCTGTCAGTCCCTAATAGCAGTTTCTTCTTGCCTAAAAATACCAAAACCACCTGAACAGAGGTATGTGCTAGGTAGCTACTGAGTTTGTGGTCATTAGAGAAGCAGTGTATTTAGATGCACTACACAGAACATCAGCCAGCTTCATTAGGGCATCGGCGAGCACTGGCCACTCACTGACCCAGGGTCAGGAGTTGTTGTGGATCAAGCATGTCCCTGCAGTGATTAATAACCATAAGCAAAGGCAATAATTAGGAGACACCAGCCATGGAGTCGGAGGAAAGTCATTTCTGAACTGCCTTTGGAGAAAACCTTTGAGCTGCATGAAAAGGAAAAAGAATCTGACACCCAGTCCTTCCAGAGCCAAGAACAAGGAGAATTCAATGATGAACACATTGGGGGAGTCCGAGAGGACACTAATCCTTGTGCTCTTGAGTTAGGCTGAGCTGGAGAGTCAGCATTTGTTAGTCTGCAGCAGGGTAGAGTAATACCTCACCTGAGTTATACATGGACAATGTTGTCCAGTCATTTGGCCATGAACATCCTGCCTTGATCCCAAAGCCTGAAGTGCCTTGAGCACGTTGGTTTGCTCCACCTCAGGTCGCTGACGAAAGAGTACCTGAGTCAGGAGACACAGGCTCATTTTGATGAAGATCGCAAGTGGCAGATACGCAAGATGAAAAAGCACCAATCTCCACTGATTTCAATGAACTGCCTAATAGATCAAATTATAGCCATGTAAACATCTTATGTCCAGTTCCAACTGACCTCATTAAATGTGTCTTGGTTTCAGATATGAGAACCCAAGTTCTGTGATACTGTGGTTCTAAATGATGGCACAGGGTTTAACAGGGGTGTGGGCCATCTAAAAACATTAAACCACACTTGGCAGTCCCCCAGCTTCAAGAGGCTGTGCTACTGTGAAGCTCAGATAAATTATCTTTCGAAATCCTAACTGGGAGGAGACAGCTAAATGCGGTGAAGCATTTGATGTCATCAATTCATATTCCATGTGTCTTTTTTTCTTTTTTTGAGACGTTGTCTCGCACTGTTGCCCAGGTTGGAGTGCAGTGGCACGATCTTGGCTCACTGCAACCTCTGCCTCCTGGGTTTAAGCCATTCTCCTGCCCCAGCCTCCTGAGTAGCTGAGATTACAGGCATGCACTACCACGCCTGGCTACGTTTTTGTATTTTTAGTAGAGATTGGGTTTCACTATGTTTTCCAGGCTGGTCTCAAACTCCTGACCTCTTGATTCACCCTCCTTGTCCTCCCAAAGTGCTGGGATTACAGGCGCAAGCCACCGTGCCCGGCCTCAATTTGTCTTCATTTTATTACACCAGTCAACTGGGAACTAGAGGTGACCAAGAAGGTTGATAATGGAAAATAATCTATCTGTGAATGCCTGATGGTGTCACCGTTTGAGGTAGGGGTACACGTGAAGCCGGCTAACTCAGTTTACCCATAGCGGTGGCCATAGAAGACAAGTCTGTGGGAGCAAAGTCACCTTAATTGTCCATGAACTACATGACCACAACACAGGTCATCACCGTCCTGCTAATAAGAGCTGTTTCACCACACTCTAAAGATTTGTTCTTGCCTGGGCACAGTGGCTCTCACCTGTAATCCCAGCATTTTGGGAGGCCAAGGCCGGTGGATCATCTGAGGTCGGGAATTCGAGACCAGCCTGGCTAACATGGTGAAATCCCGTTTCTACTAAAAATACAAAAAAAATTAACCAGCCATGGTGGTGCATGCCTGTAATCCCAGCTACTCGGGAGGCTGAGGCAGGAGAATCGCCTGAGCCTGGGAGGCAGAAGTTGCAGTGAGCCGAGATTGTGTCATTGTACTCCAGCTTGGGCAACAAGAGCAAAACTCCATCTCAAAAAAAAAAAGGTATTATTCTTGCAGCCACCTTAGGACTTTCACTAGTCCCTACATACAAAAATCATTGATAGCATTCTGTCTACATTTTTACCCACTGCTGAGACTCCCTGGAGAACCGAGGATTAAAGAGAGGCTGTCTTGTGTTTGAGACCTTCTGTGGTTCCTTCCCTCCATTCACCCTCCTGTCGTGTTCTCTTGCTCTCTGCCCTGGGAGGCTGACCTGAGAGGGCTACCTCTATGCCCTCCCTCACCCTGTGGCTTTCAACCAGGTTGACCACTGAGACGTTCCAGCAGATCAGAGAGAAGGGTGCTTACTCTACTCAATCCTGATGTAGCATCACCACCAAAGGGCTCTTCCTGACCCTTCAGACATGAATGGTAGGGACTCCATGACCCTGGGATAATGACATCTCTTTATTCCCAACATCCTGCCCCCTCCTTTGCAAGTAGCTTCTTTACTAAACTTTCTCCACACTTGAGCCACCATCTGAGACTGACGGATACAGGGCAAGACAAGAATGCAGAGGTGGAGAGAGGGGAAAGGGGTGGAAGAGGAAAGGAGGAAAATAAAGAGAAGGTAGGGTAAAAACAACTGTCATCATTTATTTGTCTCTTATAACGTATCTAGAGCATTGTGAAGCAGGTTTCTTTTAATTTTCACTTTCTTGCTGACCTTGTGTGTGTGTGTGTGTGTGTGTGTGTGTGTGTGTGTATAGGTGGGGGGGATGCAGTGACATTTAGTATAGCCGCAATGTTGTACAACCATCACATATATCTAGTTCTAAAATATTTTCATGGCTCCAAAATAAAACCCTATGCTCATTAAACAGTTACACTCCCAACCCCGACCATCCCCTGGCAATGACCAACCTGCTTTCTGTCCCTATGGCTTTAACTATTCTGGATATTTCATAGGAATGGAGTCTATAATATGTAATCTTTTGTGTGTGCCTTCTCTCACATACCACAATATTTTCAAGGTTTATGCATCGTGTAGCATGAATCAATACTTCATTCCTTTTAATTACTAAATAACATGTATGTGGATATGCCACAATCTGTGTACCCATTCATCCATTGATAGACTTTTGGGTTGTATTCACCTTTGGCTATTTGGAATAGTGCTGCTATGAACACACATGTGCATGTATTTGTTTGGGCATATTTTCAGTTTTAAGGATATTTACTATATATGGAGTGAAATAGCTGGATCTTATGACATTTCTACATTGAACTTGTTGAGAAACTGCCAAACTGTTGTTTACAGTGGTACAGTGGTTGCACCATTTTACATTCTGTCCAGCAAATTTGCAAGAGTTCCAATCTCCCAATACTCTTGCCAACACTGACTATTTTCTTTCTTTAACTATAGCCATCGTAGTGAGGGTGAAATGGTATCCTGTTGTTTGGAGCAGACTGCTTGCATTACCACAGTTCACCCACAGCAGCCCTAAAGATCATGACTATGGTTGTCCTTATTTAACAGTCAAAGGAAATTGAGACTCCAGTGAGTTATCAGAGCCAGTCTTCAAATGCAGACCAGCGAGACCCCAGATCCCCAGCTCTCAGCGGCTGCGTTACACATCCCTGAAAGAGGGGCTGGTAGCTCTGTGAAGCCAGATTTACTCATCCATCTACTCATTAATTCTACACTCATTTATTGAGCAGATTCTATGCAATCCCCATTTTCTACATTTGTTTTCTCATGAGGACATTAGAAAAATTTATCCTTCATTTACATAGAGGGTTTTGAAAGGCAGTTAATACTTCTTCGAGATTCAGAAGAGTGAGTTAAATCCTTTCTAAATAAAAAGACTTACCTTTGAGGACCACCATTTTTAATACTTATGCTAACACAACATTAAAATTCCAGATGGAATGTATTTGTTTGCAGATGGCAGTAACTCTACAACAAATCACGTATGTCAATAATCTATGCACTCACAGAATTCAAAATCTTAAAGCTGTATCCAACTTTACTCAAATGATAAAATTAGAATGTTGTCTTTCAAAGTCCACTGGTTCTATATTCTTCAGATTAGGGTTCATCCTCAGGAATGCATGGTTTCTCAAAGGAAAATGCGTTGCTATTCCTAGAAGAAAGGAAAATTTGTGCAGGGCATGCAAAGCAAACACTTCTATCACATCCACATGGTCAGCTAAATCATGGCCCCAAAGATGTCCGTGTCCTAATCCCAGGAACTTCTAATGTTATCTAACATATTAAAAGGAACTCTGTAGATGTGATTGAGTTAAGGGCTTTGAGATGGGAATATTAGTCTATATTATACAGCTGGGTCTGACGTAATCACAAGAGTCCTTACAAGAGGGTGGCAGGTGGGCTAGAGTTAGAGAAGGAGATGTGGGGATGGAACCAGAGGTAACAATGTTTGAGAATAGAAGAGCCAAGGAGGGTCAGCAGTGTCTACAGGCTGAAAAAGGCAAGGTAACGGATTATCCCCTGGAGCCTGTGAAATGGATGGTGCACTGCCAATACATGGATTTTATCTCCTTCAGAGACATTAGGGAATTTTGACTTTCATAACGAAAAGAGAATAAATTTGCATTGTTTATGATGTGTTAAGCCCATGAAGTTTGTGGTACTTAGTTATAGCAACAATGGGAAATGAATACAACCTCTACCCTAAGAATCCATTCGTAAGCATTTTCCTTTCTTAAATGGTTTTGAGTCCTTCTACCCACTGTAAGTCTCCCTACAGGGGTGTGGGAGAACACTTAGGATGTGGTTACTTGTAATGGAACACACTCTGTGGTTCAGAGAGTCTGAAGCCAGACCTAGTTTCACACATCCATTCCACCACCACCGTGGACATAGTCCTTCTCAATTATGTGCCTCAGAGGTGACATCAGTAAAACAGAGAGTCTCATAGTGCAATTCTAGGACCTCATGTCAAGTAATATATAAAATTCTTAATTCAGTGTAAGATAAATTGTAAACAAAGGTTAACAATTATTATTAGGGGAAAGTGATCATTCTAGTCCACTATGTTGACCACAGTCCCATGGCCTCAAGGAGGACAGCAAGATGAAGGGGAACCATCAGTCACAGTCTTAAAAAGTGACGTCTGTCCAAACTGTAGGCATTTTAAATAAGAATATAAGTGAAAGTTCTTCAAAAGTATCTCAAAAGCAGCTGGGGGCGGTGGTTCATGCCTGTAATCCCAGCACTTTGGGAGGCCAAGGTGGGCGGATCACTTGTGGCCAGGAGTTCGGGACCAGTGTGGCCAACATGGTAAAATCCCATCTCTACAAAAAATAAAAATAAAAAAGCATCTCAAAAGACATTTGTCTCTTGTGTTAAAATATCACTCTAGTATACAGGAGATTGAGCTATAAATCAAAACTACAGCTTCAGTTTCAAGTGAGTATGTAGAAAACGATGTCATTTTCTGAAGGACTGCAATTTCAATCAAATCCACATTACATGGAGTGGATGAAGATAACATTGGCCTAAGACCATCTCATTGACTTCTCTCTCAGCTAATGGTACATATTCTATCTATCGCTGATTTAAATCTGGCAGGTAATGAGTTTACAGCCTGACGGTTATGACAAGATCTTCTCTAAGAATGCTGTCTACACTAGAACTTAGCCTAACATTCCTCTGATTTCCCAATTTGTGGAACATGATGTTGGCAGCAAACAAAGCTCCAAATCTATAGGCCAGTGGTGTCCTTGGGGAATATGTGCTCCCTCATGGGCACATAAAGATGAGAACAGGCCAAAGCTCTAACACAAAGGCTTGTTGCTTTCCCTCCCTGCAGAGCACCAGAAGCCATGTTTTTCTAGCAGCCTGTACAATGAAGCTAGGGTTTCTGTTTAGGCTGCCTGTTCCTGCACCTGCCTTGTGTTTCTTTCTTTCTCTTCTGGCCACAGAACCTTTGATAATTTTTTGCCTTAAGGACCCACCATTTCTCCACTCTCAAGCCAAGGGATTCAGAGGAACATTCCCATCCTCCAAGTCCAAGCAATGGTCCTATGACCAACCAACTTCTTCCACCCCATTGGCCACTGTACTTAGCCAGAACAACACAAGCCCAGGCAACAAGACTCAAGTCTGGGACATTTTGGAAACTATTAAGGAAATATCTTTCTTCTCTGTCTCCCTCTCCCATCCCCTTCCTTCTTTCCTCCTTCCTCTCTGTCTGTCTCTCTCTAGCTCTCAGATGAAGACAGGATCTAAACCTGCACACATTTACACATCTCACTTCCCAGCCCTGCATTTACCTGTTGATGGACATTTACACTGTTTTCAGATTTGAGCTTTTACAAATAAGGCTGCTATGAACATTCATATACTATCCCTGTAAGGTCACACACACTCATTTCTCTTAGGTACATGCTTAGTAGGAGCGTGACTGGGTTACGTGGTAGGTCTATATTTAACTTTTTAAGAAACTGCCAAACTTTGAAAAGTAGCTCCTCAGCATCACATGAGATGAGGTTGCTCCACCTCAGAGGCCTAGTGGAGAATTCGATTTCCAACAGCACCAGGCAGCAACCAGGGCAACTTCCAGCCCCACAGTGTCAGCATATTCACAGAGAAACCTTGATGAGGCACTTCCACCCTCCCCACCAGGGAAGAATCAGTGGAGACCTAGCGGGAACCAAAACCCTCACCCTCATCCAGCAGTAACAAGGGCCCTGTCCTTTCCTGCTCAGGTGTCCATGAAGGCTGAGAGGGGGTATCCGCTTCTGCTCTCGTGTGGCATAAGAAGGCTGACAAGTGGTATCAGTAAAAAATAAAACAGCGAAATGAGGAGTTTCAGATATAGTTTCACGACATAATACAGAAATGCCTAGGTTTCAGCTGAAAATAATTTGTCATACTAATAATGAGAAAGATCTCAAAGTGAATGAAAAAAGGCAATCGATACTATCACTGAGATAGCAGAGATGTTAGAATGATCTGACCAAGACAGTCATTATAAAGATGCTCCTACCAGCAATCGCACACATGCTTGGAACAAATGAAAACAGAAAGACTCGGTTATCAACTAGAAAATCTCACCAAAGAAATGGGAGAGAAAAGGAGGAACCAAGCAGAAATTGTCAAACTGAAAAGTACAATAACAAAAATTTTAAAACTTCAGTGGATGGTCTCAACTGCAGAACGGAGGAGAAAGAATCAGTAAACTGGAAGATAGAAACAGAAATTGTTCAATATCAAAAAGAGAAAATACTCTGAAAAATAGTGAACAGAGCCTCAGGAACTTGTGGGATTATAACAAAAAAAGTCTGCTCATCAAAGTCCCAGAGGGAGAGGAGAAAGAAGCTGGGGCTGAACAAGCACTCAGGGAAATCATGCTTGGAAACTTGCTAAGTATGGTAAAATAGATACACATATAGATTTGAGAAACTGAGTGAACCCTAAGCAGCATTAAACACAAAGAAATCCACACCAAGGCATATCAGAATCACATTCCTAGGAACTAAAGATTTAAAAAAATGTTAAAACAACAAGAGAAAAATGACACATTACCTATAAGTGAAAACAATTTTAAATGCAACAGAATTGTCATCAGAAACCATGGAGGTCAGGAGGAAGTGCAGCATTTTTCAAGTGCTAAAAATAAAAAATTCCCTGTCAACCCAGGATTCTACATCCAATAAAAGAATCCTTCAGGAGTTAAGAGGAAATCAAGATGTTCTATTTTTTTTTTTTTGAGACTGATTCTCGCTCTGTCACCCAGGCTGGAGTGCAGTGGCGTGATCTCAGCTCACTGCAAGCTCTGCCTCCTGGATTAACACTCCTGCCTCAGCCTCCCGAGTAGCTGGGACGACAGGCACCTACCACCACACCCGGCTAATTTTTTGTATTTTCAGTAGAGACAGGGTTTCACCACATTGGCCAGGATGGTCTCAATCTCTTGACCTCGTGATCCACCTGCCTTGGCCTCTCAAAGTGCTGGGATTACAGGCGTGAGCCACCGCACTCGGCAAGACATTCTTATATAAAGGAAAATTAAAACAATTTGTCACCAGCAGATCTACCCTAAGAAAATGGCTAAAGGAAGTTATTTAAACAGAAAGAAAATAGTAACTTAAAAAAGGACTGTAAGAATATCAGGAAGAAAGAACTTAGCAGGCCAAAATACATGTAAAAACAACATAATTTCTTCTCATCTTGAGTTTTCTAAATAATGTTTGATGGTTGAAGCAAAGATTATAACACTTCATGATGTGGTCCTAAATGTGTGTAGAGGAAAGAGTTAAGATAATTTTACTATATATGGTGGAAGGTAAG
This sequence comes from Rhinopithecus bieti, assembly GCF_001698545.2. Lineage (NCBI taxonomy): Eukaryota > Metazoa > Chordata > Mammalia > Primates > Cercopithecidae > Rhinopithecus > Rhinopithecus bieti. The sequence goes on from NW_016804704.1 coordinate 1,187,967, forward strand.
ACTCTTAAAGAGAGATAAGATTTTTATTTATTACTTGAAATGGTAAAATTATAACACCAGTAGACTTTAATAAGTTGTATATGTAAATGAATTCCTAGAACAATCATTTAATAAAGCTCTACCAAAAAACAGACTCAAAACATTTTATAGAAGTCAAAATGGAATTTTTAAAATGGTTCAGGTAAACTCAAGAATTTGTTGCTAAACAATTAAAATTAATTATTCCTCAAAGTGCATTCAAATATCTCCATTTTACAGATTTGAATATTGAAACCTAAAGAGAAAAGATCACTCTGAGTAAACTAGAATATGAGCCCAGACAACTATCTACTGTGTTATATTGCCTTTCTCTTTTAAATTTTACATGTAGATAGATATTAATATCCACATTTTATAAGTCAAAAAGCATTAAAAAAAAAGAGTAGAAAGCAACTGAAAAAAAAATTAAATATCTGACTTGAGCCCTAACATATCAAGAATTACATTAAATATAAAAGGCTTAAATACATCAGTTGAAACACAGAGAATGTCAGAGTGGATTTAAAATATTACCCAATCTCATGCTACGTACAAGTAAAATATTTCAAGTATAGTGATATAGGCAGATGCAAAATAAAAAGACAAATATAAATATACATATCATGCAAACATTAATCAAAATTAAGGATTGACTATATTAATGTTAAATAAAATAGGCTTCACAACAAAGTAAACTGCTAGAGAAACAGAAGTTATACAGCAACAAAAAGATCAATTCATCATGACCCTTATGTAAGAGAAGTGACATGTGTCACTTTCTGGGCCAAAGCGTTTAAGATCCAGTGTCCGACCCTCCAGTCCTGGCTTTCCCTGCCTCACAACCATGGAGACCCCTAGTTTGAGGCAGTGGAGCTACAAGATGGAACCAAGCAGGTCACTAGGTTCCTTGCTGGTGTGGGCCATTGCCCAGTTCCCTGAAGGAGTCTCCCTGAACTGAAAGGGAGTCTTCATTTTGTTAAACCACTGAGATTTTAGGATTGTTAATTCTGCTTTCTTCTGGAATGATTTCTCAAAGTAATGGAGAGATGAACATGAGGATCATTTGTTGTGAAAGGACAACTAGGTTTTCCTGACCCTAACAATCTACTTTGGTGACAGCAGCTACATTTTCCTTTTGTGAGTGGCCCCTGCCCACTCTCTGGCCAGTAAGTAAGCTAACTTCCACCACTGGCACTAAGTGTGAGCACATGGCTCAGGCATGGCCAAACAAAGCATTCTATCCTTCTGAAAGCAGGGATTTGCTTAGGGGTGGGCAAGTGGCCCAGGCAAAGCCAGTCAGAGCTGATGTATTATTAACACTCCAGTTACTCAGAAAAGTAACCAAAACTATTGGAAAGATAAATTGTATTTTCTTGCTAAGGGAAAGAACATAGGTCTACAACTGCAGTATTCATCTCTCCATCACTTTGAGAAATCATTCAGAAGAAAGCAGAACAGACAGAGATAAAGATAGAGATAGAGATATACAGGAGGTTATTGATTATATAGATCCAGATCTGGACTCCTTCCAGCCTGAAGCTTGAAGGATTCTACTCCTGGATTTTCCAGTTATGTGAATCAATACTTTTTTTATTTTGTTTAAACAATTTTGAATTAATCTTTTTTTCACATGCAGCTGAAAAAGGACTGCATATTAAAGTAGTGTGATTTTGAGTAACATTAATGACAATGATTGTCACTGAGTAATGACTGCACACTAGGCACTATGTTAAGCCTTTTTCCTAGATTATTACAATTACTTCCCCAAATGCATTTTATTATCCCCAACTTACAGATTTGAGTATTGAGATACGGAGAGGAAATGTCACTCTGAGCAAACTAGGATTTGAACCCAGGTGGCTCTGTCCACTGTATTACCTTTCTCTTTTCAATTTCACATACAAGTAGATATTAATATCCATATTTTACAAGTCAGATGAAAACAGAAGCAACGAAAACTTTGTAAGACATAGTCAAAATACAGGTCCCTCAACTTCAAAATTCCTTTTTTGGGACAGTCAGAAAACCCCTTCTCTAAAATTCAGCTTCCTATGGAAGATGTTGAATTTTAGCTCTAAAAGGAAAATGGCTTCATTGTCCAGTCATAGAACAGCAGAGGCTAGAGTGTTGGTCACATGAGTGCAAACCAGGGACACTGGGGAAGGAAACCGAGGACACTAGCTTTACTGGGGCTATTGAATGTGTCTGTGTGCTAGTCACTGCTCGTCCTTCTGTACCTGCTGACTCATTTAGTCCTCACACATCCCTCTGAGTTAAGTAATATTGTTATATCTATTCTGCTAATAATGAAGCTGAAGCAGAAACCATTTCACCGTCTTGCCCAAATTGTACAACTAAGGAAATTGCTAGGGGAAGAGAAAGAGGCAGGGAAGACAAGAGCTCACCTGGGTAGTCTCTTCCTGGATTGTGGCAGAAGCCTTGGTCCTCTACCTGCACCCATCCTTCAGGTCCAGACAAGGGTAAGCTGGGCTGTCTTTCATCCCAGGTCCTCGGGCTTTAATATTGTCTCAGAGTAATATTGTCCCAAGCCACAGACCATCTATTTCCCTTGACGGGCCAGGGTCTTTCTGAGTAAAGGGTGGTCTTTGTAACAGAAGAGTCCCTCTGAGAGGGTGCCCTCCACTGACTTGGCAGTCCCCCTCCTGGCCACCCATGGCTGTCAGGGCATCATCCTTCTCCAGATGCTGCCTCCGTTTGTCAGGCCCAATCACCATTGTCACTGTTCTACACCAAGCCCTGGGGTCCAGCAAGAGCCCCAGGCGAGACGCTGTTCTCTGGACTGAATTAGAGGAGATAATCTCCATCTTCACGCATGCCTTCTAGGCTTAAGATCACCTCCTCCAAGAACATAAATCCAAGCTGCTGAACTTAACTCCAAGTAGCAGTGAATGGAGCCACTTACAGGGGAGGCTGGCTGGGAAACTGTAACTATGAAATATGGCTCAAGAGGAGGAGAGGTTAGGAGGAGGAGACCAGATGCCTGAAACCAGACACTGGAGTTTTCCTGGCAAGAAACAGCCCCTGGAACATTTGTCACTTAGGGAGTGTGATGATGTGACGCATGTGGTTCATTTCTGTTCTGTACTTACAAGTCATCTGGAAATTGTGACATCAATCAGCCCTTGGGAAACGGAGAGGGGAAAATCACTTGAGGGCCAGAGCTAGCCAACATCTTCTCTGCTCATTGTTCAGTTGTGACTTTGTGTTTTCATGAAACAAAGTGGGTTTGATGTTACTGATAAAAGTTAATGAGCATATTTTTATTATAAAAATCACGTTCATTGCCAAAATTACATCTTTAAAAATCACTTGAAAGTCTAACACTCAAAGAACACGTGATGACTCTTCCTGATCTCTGTCTCTGCCTCCTTCTCATGCATACACTGCATGCACACCACATGCACAACCACATACACATACTCCACATGCACAATCACATACACATACTCTACATGCACAACCACATACACACACTCCACATGCACAACCACATACACACGCTCCAAATGCACAACCACACACACTCCTCATGCACAACCACATACACACACTCTCCATGTGCACAACCACACACACACTCCTCATGCACAACCACTTACACATACACTCCACATGCACAACCACACACACACTCTCCACATGCACAACCACACTGGTCTATTGCTGAAAGCCTGTCCTGGGAAGGATTCATGGAATCAACAAATACCAGAATCTGGAAAGGCACAGGAATATTGATTGTAAATTCTAAAGTTCAGCAGAGCCACCAAGAATGGCCGTCTGTGTTGTGCACTGCACAATATCACCCCATATAAAGGGGCAATATTCACAATCAACCAATATTATTGATTTGGAATACCTGAGTCACCAGTTCCAGTATACATTTTTCCCCATACCTTAACAGTCCTATAATTTGGAAACATTTTAAAGCAATGGCATCTGGCACTTGTAACTGGCAGTATTTTTTCATTGGTGGTTTATAATATACTGATAAATCTGACAATCAAAAGAAATTTCAATTGATAAAATTTGAAAATTTTTATTTGAAAAAAATACAGCATTTGTTATGAAAAGTTTACTCCCCAATGGCTGTGAGGTTTAGACTCAGTGTACTAAAACAATTTTCTCACAGATGATAGGAAAAGTGTCATCAGGAAGAACCAGAATTTTTAAAAATTTTCATAAGCGCCATATGAGCTAGTGGTGATGCCAGAATTCAGGCAAACATAAAAAGACTCACCTCCTATGTGTGTGCAATTAATGTCCATAATTAAAGCCAACAACAGTATTTTCCCTTTCAATATTTCTATACAATTTAACCACTTTACAATTTTTGAAGGTAATTTGCATATTTAGTATTCTCTCAGCAGAGCAAATAAAGATTGAACACACATATTTTTACTTTGACATATTCATACTTCTGTTTTTCATGTTGAATCCAACACAATGCAACACTGACTTTTTTTTGTCATTGACACAATTATTTCATTTCATGCCTCATTGATTTCTCTCATCTGGGCCAGCACAGGTCCCCAAAGTCAGACAGGGGAATGCTGGGGATTCATCCACCATTCCCATCTTGCAGGAGTTGGTGTCATATTTGGGATCTGAGACATGGCAGCTCTGCTCTCTGACCTGGCCCCCAAGTCCTGCCACTGAGCCCTCCGGCCCCACCCACAGATGGCTGCATAGGAAGGAACCACATGGCTTCAAAGGGAATCGCTGACCAGCACTGCTAGCCCTCAACGTCAGAAGTTCTCATTGTCACACGCACTTGACGCCTAGTAGCGGGACAAAGCACTTCATTACCAAGGTGTTTTGGTACCCCAGCTTTCAACTTCATCAGACTCTTAGCTCCATATTCCTTCTCAACTGTAGCAAATGAAACAACTTTAACATATTTACAAATCACCTGGCTTATGTTTAATTTTAATTTCTCAACTGGAAAAAAAAGTTTCTCATAATTAAGTACAAGAACAGTGACAAAGTATCACTTTGTATTTAAAACTTCTACACAATTTTCCCAGTCAATGCTAACACACATACCTGAAAAGAAAAAAAAACAAACTTCAGTTTTAAGTGTATGTCTTTCCTTATTTATTTATTTATTTTTCTCTTACAATCTCTACCAGGTGTTGATCAACAAGATTATATTTTTAGAAGACTAGAAGGAGAATTTTACAAAGTATGTAAGTGTGGTGATTGTCAAATATATAGAATTAAATGCAAAAAATAAATATACAGGACCATATGATCCAAAACTGGGATCCTCAACCTCAGCCCTGTTCATATTTATTATCATATTCTACTGGAATTTATATTTGTGGTATGCTGTTGACATTTGAGGACAGATGATTCTCTGCTGGGGAGAACGATCCTGTGTATTGCAGAATGTTTAGCAGAATCCTTGGTCTTTACCCACCAGTACCAACTCTCCCAGATGAGACCAAAAAATAAAAAATGTCTTCAGACATTGTCAAATATGATCTAAGGGGACAAAGCCACTGCTAGCTGAAAACCACTGATCCAAAGTGATTTCTCATTCAACTGTCTAAAGTCAGTGTTAACTGATCAAGGATATTCTTAGCCCCAGAATGGTCATCCTAAGGCAGAGAGAATTGTACTCGTGAAAAACTTCTCACTCTCCCAGTTTTGTAGAATTTGAACAGGTGTTGCTTTGCATATTGATTGCCATGCCACTTAAATACTTAAGAGGCATAAAGTAACTTGTTATTTCTGATGATTTATGATTTATCATTTCTGAGTATTATTTCACTGGAATTTGGGCAGGGCTCTCCTGGGCGGTTCTTCTGCTCCCATGGCATTGGTCAGGGTCATTCACAAGGTGGGACTGCCTATCTGAAGCACCAGTGCTTCTCCAGGAAGGCAGCTTAAGCTTCCTTTCAGTATGGAGGTCTCTGCAAACTCAGACTTCTTAGATGGGATTATTGATGACTGTATTTGAAGACTATCTACCACAGAAGGCAGAATGTTTCTGTATCTCTGATATATTTTTCTGAATTTATATTTTATAAATCTGCTGAGATTCAAGCCATTCATGTCTTTCTGTTGTTGCCTTTTTTTCTGGAATGGCAACATCTAATAGAAGAGTGACTCAGGCTAAACGTCAAAGGCATGTTTCAGCTGAATCTGCTTAAAACAAAAGGAGGAAGCAGAGTTAATGAAGGAGTGAGGAAAAAGAGGATCTGAAAGTGCGGAAGGAGGTGCTATGATGTCTGCACCATGCACAAACCTTGAACCAGGTTTGAATTTCTGGGCTTGGAAAAGTGTGTTAATTTCCCAGGGCTACTGTAACCAATTGTCAGAAACTGGGTCATAGGCTTACAGTATTCAATGTCAATGTGTTTAATGTTTCCTCACAATTTGGAAGGCTAGAAGTCTGAAATCAAGATGATGCAAGGGCCATTCCACCTCCAAAGGCTCAAGGAAAGAACCCTCTCTTGTTTCTTTCAAGCTTCTTGGACTCCTGGCAATCCTCAGTGACCCTTAGTTTGTGGCTGCCTCACTCCAGTCTTTGTCTCCATCTTCCCATGACCTTCTTCTACTTCTGCATGTCTTCTCCTCTTCTTATCATGACAATGGTGATTAGGTTTAGGGACTGTCCTAATCCAGTATCACCTCCTCTTACCTTAGTTACAGGTGCAGTAGCCCTGTTTCCAAATAAAATCTCATTCTGAGTTTCCAGATGGACATAAATATTTGGAGAATACCATTCACCCAACTAGGGCCAAGGGCCAGAAATGGACAGATCTGATTCCTTTTCTCAACAACAACTTGCTGAGCTTCTTGGTGCGCAAGTGTATGCATTCATTATCTCCTTGGACATTGCAGAATGGAGGGAACACAAGATGGGGGCAATGGCCAATGCTTGACTGTTGTTGTTATCTGAATTTTCTTCTCAGTGCCCATGAATTTGCATTTCAGGTTCCAAATCTTTCCTTTGTCGTTCAATATATTCAGGATGGAATTTCCTCCCTGTGAGCCCTAATGTGGGGCATACAACCCAGGTCTAAACCAGTCACTGCCACATGTTAGTACCCTAATGAGATTTTGACATGCACTCTTAACTCCAAGATGTCTGTATACTTGATAAACCTTATTGCTCAGAGCTACAGCCATTCCAGCAACCCCTGCAGCACTTGGTCGTCCCCAAATGGATGCTCATTTCCTTCAGTCCCACTTTATTGCTCTTAATCTTAATGATTAAGAGAAAAAAGTGATCTTACAGAACGTGAAGGAGGAGGTTGAAATTCCAAAATAGAAATTTCAGGGCTCAACTTTAAATTACTTCTTTTAACATTTTTTAAACTTTTAAGATGAGGCTATCATGGGTCTGTCTGACGATGCCTGAGAATTACAGCCTGAGAATTTAGATTCAGTTTATGAAGTGCTGAAATTATTTATGAATTGGAATCATGACATGGCAGCACTGGAAGTAGCTCTGGTGCTTATCTTGTGTAATCAATTTATTATAAAGATGCGACACTGAGGCCCGGATGGCAAGTGCCTGGCCTGAGATTCAGGCAATCGCAGAAATAAGACATTTCTGAGGCACCTCGGTTCTCTCAACTTGGAATTATTTCCGCCAGCTTGGTGGATTTTAAGGCATGGTTAGTAAAAACTGTCGATGAAATATTGATGGAGGAGGAAGTTGCACAGGGCAAGCCCATACCACCAGATGAGTAAGGGCTAAGAGAAGAAGAGGAGGAGAGGGTGAATGTCAAGTCTTGTCTAGGAGCTATTGGAGGCTTTCCCCGAAGCCAAAAGAGAGAAAGTCCCTTGGGACAGGCTTGCATTTATACCTGACCTCCTTCCAAAAAAAGAAGATCATTTTATGTTGCTGATAAAGCCTTTAGACTTAATGGATGAATCATACTCCCCTCTTTTTCCATTAACATACATAAATTTGTCAAAGAAAAAAAGATATTTCTTCTTTTCTAAGTTTCTAAGCAAATCTAACTTTTAGATTAAATGTCTCATGCTTATCTAGTCCAGCCTTTTAATTCCACTCAACTCAAGTGTAATGAGTAAGCTTTGGGCTAGACTTCTATAGCTCATGACCTATAAACAACTATAAGGTTATGCATTAGAAGAGGTGATATTTAAAAGCGAGAAAATCTTATTCGAAATGTGACTAGCCAGCACCAAATGTATTAATCCTCCAAGTACAAGGCTGAGGATCTTCTAAAACTTAGGGCCAGTTGAAGAGTGCTTAATCATATTGCAGACCAGCTCACTCCAGGCTGTTAGGATACCCAAGACCTAAGGATCATTACAACGGCATCATTACTGGGTGTTGATTGTTTTGGTAGGAGGGACCAAATGGAATGTAGGGAAGGCATATCCAGTGCCTAAAGGGGTTTCTGAGTTGATAGGAGAAGTTTCCTGAAAACAAAATAAAATGGAGGAAGGTGGGAGTCACATGGAATCTGAACCTCGCACTCGTGAGAAATATTTTAAGATTTCAAACTAGACTCCCCACCACCTCTCCTGCCTATTTCATCATGAGAGGTGTCTCTTCTCATTGATCTTAGTCAAAGGACTGCAATGTCCTAGGGACACACACAGCCAATTTTGTAGTGATTCTGTTATAAATCCTTCCCCCTTTAAGAGCTTTGGATAAAAAAATAAATAACTTTCTGGTCAGGCATTTGTTTGTCAAAGTATCTTGAGTTAAAAGTCTGTTTTCTCAAAACCCCAAGCTATTCTGCTGAAGAAACAATATGAAACGATATGCAACAATATGAAACAACATGCAACAATATAAAACAGTATGAAACAATATGCAACAATATAACATGTGACAATATGCAATAACATGCAAAAATATAAAACAATATGCAACAGTATAACATGCAACAATATGAAACAATATAAAACAACATGCAACAATATAAGAATATAAAACAATATGCAATAATATGAAACAACATGCAACACTGAAACAATCTGCAACAATATGAAACAAACAATATAACATGCAACAATATGAAACCAAATATTGCAACAATGATAACATGTGGACAATATGAAACAAACATGAAACATATAAACATATATTAACAGTATAACATTGCAACAATATGAACAACATGCAACAATATGAAACAATATAAAGGCAACACAAAACAAATAGCAATATGAAAACAATATGTTAATAATAGAAACAACATGCAACACTATGAAAACAATCTGTGCAACAATATGAACAACAATATAACATGCAGCAATATGAAAACAATATGCAGAACTATGAAACAACATGCAACACTGTGAAACAACATGCAACAATATGAAACAATATGCAACAATATAACATGCAAAAATACGAAGCAATATGCAACATATTGTTCAAGCAGCAGAGATGCTGCTGCTGATCTTCCACTGTACATTCTGAAGGACATTTCACTCTATCAAGAAGTCAAAATAAAAAAATGGAAATGCTCTGCACTGTTAATAGTGATATAGTTACTTGCAAAACTTTCCATTTCAGAAGCAATTCCCCCTGTTTCTGAACATCTATCAAAAGATACATTCAAATACTCCAGTTGAAACTCTTTTTTAAGTTGCTTCTGAAGATATGGTGCAGAGTAAATGGGTTTGTGTCTGTGTGTGTTTTTCCCTTATCCAAGGTGTAACTGGTCTTGAAGAAGTGAATGATCTGACTTTCAACCACTCACAGAGACCATTTGAATTCCCTCAGCAAACAGGTGCCTTCTGGTGAATAAACCTGAGCCCAACAATGTGTGTTTGGGAAACTCTGCTGGTCTGGGAGTGAACTCCAACATGTTTCCATTCCCTGTTTCAAACATTTCGTTCCTGCCTGTGGCAAAAGGTGTTGGCTCCAGACCCAAAATCCATCCCTCCCCTCAGAGTAGGTGACCTCATCTATGTCTAGATCAGGGGTTAATCAGAATACTCTAAGCCTATCATGGTGTCCCTTGCCCCGCCAGTGTTTGGTTTAGGGGTAGGCATGTGACCTGAATCTGACCAATGAGATGTGAGAGAAAATGTGCTGGGCTTTCCCTGGAAGAGGTAGAGTCAGAGAAGGAGATGGAACAATGGAAGCAGAGGTGGGAGGGATGTGCTTTGAAGATAGAGGAAGGAGCCATGAGCCAGGGAATGTCAATCACCTCTAGATGCTGGAAAAGGAGACACACAGAACATGGCTGGATCCTGAGAGCAGCCCTGGAACTTCAGCCCCATCTGGCAAAGTGAGGGGAGCCAGCTTGAGGACCCAAGGAAGCAGAAAGTTGCAGAGACTTTATTTGGAGCTGCTGTACATTAACCTCTTCTGGAGCTTCCACCACTTAGGACATTTTGATTTGTTAGATGCTACATTTTCCTTGACATTTAGCTATTTGGGGTTGGTTTTTGTGTTATTTGCAGCTGGAAGGATTTTTACTAATCCTCCACACTGTCTTCCAATATAAAGGCTCTTAGCTGGCTGCAAGGAAACCCTCTCTATGCTCCAAATGCTAAGCTCTAACGACCACCGGGTCTTGAGACAATGCAGAAGAAGTCTACCTGGCCAGGTAACAAACTACATATTCTGTCTTTTGCTGAATAAATGTGGTCTAGATTTGCCTGCCATCTCACAATAAGGTTGCCCAAGCTTCTGTCAACCATCAAGCATGATTCATCAGTTCACCTGGACTGAGATGAGGATGTTGTGGTGGCTAGGACTGAGGTGTCTGGGACTAAAACCAGCTTGTCCAAATCCCAGCTCTGTTAGGCTGAGTAATAGCCCTCAAAGATGCCCACATCCTAACCCCCAGAACCCGTGACTATGTGGCCTTGCATAGCAAAGGGGACTTTGCAGATGTGGTTAAGCTAATGATCTTTAGATGGGAGATTATCCTGGATTATCTGGGTTGGCCCAAGGTTCCAAGGTCCTCACAAGGGCAAGAGAGCCAGAGAAGGAGACAGGATGATGGAAGCAGAGGTGGGAGGGATGTGCTTTGAAGATGTTCCTGATCCAGGGTGTATCAGCTGCCTACAGAGGCTGGAAAAGGAAAGGTAACAGATTCTCTGCCAGAGCCTCCAGAAGACATGCAGTCTTGCCCACCCCTTGACTTTAAACCTCTGACCTCCAGAACTGGAAAAGAATAAATGTGTGGTGTTTTGAGCCACTAAGTTTATGCAACATCAGGAAACCAATACACCAGTTCCAACATTTACCGTCTGTGGGGACCTTGAGACAGTTGCCTAACACACTTGAGCTTCAGGTTCCCCTCTGTAAAATGGGCATGGTGATAATAACTCACAGGTTTGTTACAATGCTTTAACATTTTAACACAAGCAAGGTCCTAAGAAGATTTCCTGGTTGATATGGTTTGCATGTGTGTCCCCACCCAAATCTCATATTAAAATGTAATCCCCAGCGTTAAGATGGGGCCTGGTGGGAGGTGATTGGATCATGGAGGCAGAGTTCTCATGAATGGTTTAGCACCAGCCCCCTTGGTATTGTCTTTGCAATAGTGAGTGAGTTCTCACAAGATCTGGCTGTTTAAAAGTGTGAGGTACCTCCCCACTCATGCTCTTGCTCCTGCCTTCCCCATGTGATGTGCCTGCTCCCACTTCACCTACTGCCATGACTGGAAGTTTCCTGAGGCCTCCCCAGAAGCCGAGCAGGTGTCAGTGTCATACTTCTTGTACTTGTACAGCCTGCAAAAAATAAACCAATTAAACCTCTTTTCTTTATAAATTACCCAGTCTCGGGTATCTATAGCAAATGCAAGAACAGGCTAATACAGTGGTACATACTAAGTAAGTGCTCAATGGTTTTAAGCAATATTAATTTCATTCCTTCCCAAAAATCTATTCCATAGAACATTGTCAAAAACTTTTGATTTTGCTGAAAATTTCATGGAAAGAAAAGATAATTACGGCCTGGTGCCGGGGCTCAAGCCTGTAATCCCAGCACTTTGGGAGGCCAAGGTGGGCGGATCACAAGGTCGGGAGATCGAGACCATCCTGGCTAACACGGTGAAGCCCTGTCTCTATTAAAAATACAAAAAATTAGCCGGGCGTGGTGGTGAGTGTCTGTAGTCCCAGATACTCAGGAGGCTAAGGCAGGAGAATGGCATGAACCCAGGAGGCGGAGCTTGCAGTGAGCTGAGGTCACACCACTGCACTCCAGCCTGGGCAACAGAGCAAAAAGCAAAACAAAAAAAAAGACAATTATTTCTATTTGACCAGAACTAGTAAACGTCCAGTAAATATTTCTGTTCTCCCCCATACTTCTGCCTTCATGACACAAGGTGTCTTCATCATCCCTCTCCCCTTCACATACAGCCTTGCACACACTTGCTCATTGTATTAGTCAGGGTTCTCCAAAAGGACAGAACTAATACGATAGGTGTATGTAGAAGCATGACTTTATTAAGGAGTCTTGACTCACATGATCACAAGGTGAGGTCTCACAATAGACCGTCTGCAAGCTGAGGAGCAAGGAAGCCAGTCCGAGTCCCAAAACCTCAAAAGCAGGGAAGCCAACAGTACAGCCTTCAGTCTGTGGTTGAAGGTCTAAGAGTCTCAAAGCTGAAGAACTTGGAATGCCATGTTCCAGGGCAGGAAGCATCCAGCATGGGAGAAAGATGTAGGCCAGGAGAGTAAGCCAGTCTAGTCCTTTCATGTTCTTCCACCTGCTTTTATTCTAGCCGTGCTGGCAGCTGATTAGATGGTGCACCCAGATTGAGGGTGGGTCTGCCTTTCCCAGTCCACTGATTCAAATGTTAATCTCTTTTGGCAACACCCTCACAGATACACCCAGGAACAATACTTTGCATCCTTCAATCCAGTCAAGTTGACACTCAGTATTAACCATCAAACTGATATTAATCTCCATGGTTCTCAGTCCCTTCTCCTTTCTCTTTAAGCACCATGTAAACCATACTCTACATGCGGCATTTAATTCCTGACCCTGACATTCAAAACATCACCTTACATATGTTCCCAGGGCACAGTGATAAACACTGAAGTGCCTGGTCTACAAGCAACATCAAGGAAGGCTTCACAGAGGTGAGGACCCCCAACTGAATACACAGGACAGGAAGGGTCAGAACATCTTTCATTACATAACCAAGACGAGGATAGGGCGTTCAGTATCAACTCTGCCTAGACTCCGGCCTAAAGATTACTCTGAACTAGCCAGAGAGGAATCAGGATTTGGTCTTTTAAACACCGCACATGACCATTTTAATTGCTTTAGTATATAAAACGAATATTTTTAAAATTCAAGTTTTGCTAAGAGAGCCAAATGAGGCTGGATATGGTGGCTAACACCTGTAATCCCAGCACTTTGGAAGGCTGAGGTGAGCAGAGCAGAGCACCTGAGGTTGGGAGTTCAAGATCAACCTGGCCAACATGGCGAAACCCTGTCTCTACTAAAAATACAAAAATTAGCCAAGCATAGTGGCAGGCGCCTGTAACCCCAGATTCTCGGGAGGCTGAGACAGGAGAATTGCTTGAACCCCAGCAGCGGAGGTTGCAGTAAGCTGAGATCACACCACTGCACTCCAGCCTGGGCAACAGGGCGAGACTCTGTCTAAACAAAACGGAAAAAAAAAAGAAAGAGAGCCACGCCAAATGAGGTCAATGTAGGCTAAATGACTTGATAATGAAAATTTACTTTTTAGGGTGATTTGATTTTTACTTTTGAGACCGTCGGGTGTGCTGCAGCTGACTCCGAATCTAGGGAAGGTTTGTAACACTGGACCGCCAAAGAATCCCGGTGCTGCCCACCCAGGAACTGCCTCTCAGTTGGCCCCACACCCAAGAGGAGGAACTGGAGGCTTAAGAACCCAAGGCCAAGCAAAGATGCTCTTCTCCAGCACCAGTGACAGTGACGAGAGTGATCTTTCCCATGAAAGTTGTATATCCTTCCAAAAAGGGAACTTCTCCTTGGAGCAATACTTTGGGAAATCAAATAAAATTTCCACATGTGTTCCCTGAAGTGATGGACATCAGATTCAGGCTGAAAAATTTAGAACATGCAAATGGATTCACCCTTTACTTTGACGGGAGGGTCCTCCTTTCCATATCTGACTTGGCTACCTCCTCGAATGTACAGGAAACCTGAAGCATCCTCAGGCTGGCTAGTCATGGAGAAAATGTCTTCTGATTCCTCTAATTGACTTTGCACTCAGTCCTGAGATGCCAGCATCAGCTTATCATACCACATTCCTCTTGGCACATTCCTGCCCTCTGAGGGATGAGTCCATTAGTGATGCGCCAGCTGTCAGAAACCTGTGCAGCGCTGAAGCTGAACAGTAGGCATGGTCAATGTTGCCAGGTGATCAAGAGGGAGTATTGATTTTCCTCCAGGAATAGAAGTGGGGAAAGGCTCTGGGTCACAGTGAGAACCTCAGAATATCAATTCAGTCTTCCAGCCAAGCAAGGGACACAGGCAGAAACCGCAACAGAAGCATGAGCAATATCTGCATCTTAAATATTCACATTCACTCCACCTTCTGTCATCTCTGTTGGCCCCTTCCCAGGCCTCCCAAGATGAGTTTTCAAGCAAACTCTGTTATCTGACTTTGCAGACATGCACGTAAGAAGTATTCAGCATTTTCCTTTCCATAGGCAGCCTTGGGCATGCTCCTCTCAGTTGGAACTCTTGCTCTTCCCTCTCCAAGTGGTAGACAATATTAGGGAAGATTTAAGCTGATGCAAATTTTCTAATAGAAGCTAAATACAGTGGACTTTCCTCAGTGGGCAGGGGTGGAGGACATGATGTTTGGGATTGACTTTTGAATTTGGACTTAGCTTATAGAATTTAATTCATTCCACAAGCAAGAAAAAAAGCCACGAGATATTAGGAACTGCACAGGAAAAGGAAGAGACAGACAGGGAGGAAAAGGAAGAAAGAGACAGAGTGAGAAGTGGGGAGATAGAGAAAGGAAGCTGGAGGAGGGGAGGGAGTGGAGGGGAGGGAAGAGACAGGAGAAATAATCTCTAAAGGAGATTAGGATGCTGTGATCATAACCTTTCTGGGAGAAATGGATCAGACACCTAGAAACATACTGTCTGTTATCTGGGAGCCACCATAGTAACTCATCAGTAACAGAGTGAACTCTCTGTTTCTGGAATAGCTCTTTTAAACTGATGGTGAAGTCCTCCCAAATACTTTAGGACCAAGGGTGTACCTGGACAAGGAGGACCACTGGCAAACAGAGACCAGGAAGCCGCATCTTCTCCACGGTCTTCCTCAGCCCCAGCTCTCCTGTTCCAAGCAAGGCATTCCTCTGCATCCTTTTACCCCACTACCCTCCTCAGAGCACCTGGTAGATAGGACAGGGGGACTCTCTTGGCTAAAGGACAGTGAGACCTAAATAAAAAATATAAAATTTATGTACCTAAGTTAGCCATTTCTGTTTCATGCAGCTGCGTGTTTCTGCACCAAAGACACACAGTAAAATTGTCAGAGCTCAAGAATATGTTTCCACACCCGATGGGGCAAATCGCCACTTTACCACCACCTGCATGGTCCATATCACAGAATTAAAGGAGATGACCAAAATCACAGCACATCCCTGCCTCTGTCTCCCTCAAGGCCCAGCAGTGCAATGCAGACTTCAAACTCTGAAGTGCTTGACGTTTTCCATAGGCCTTTGGTATGGACAGTGTATTTTCCTTAGAGGCAAAAGTGCGTGTGCAAGAGTGTATGTGTGTGTGTGTGTGTGGAACCTCAGAAAATGCACTTCCTTGCAAACGGAGCAGCTGGAAGGCCCTTGTTTCAACTGTTTTCATGAAGACACTTGAATTCATCTGCTGAGGCTCCCAGAAAAAGACAGCTTAAGCAAAAAATACAGCTTAAGCAAAGCAAAATACAGCCCACAGATTGGGCAGCTTAAGCAAAGGAATTTCTCATAGTTCTGGAGGCTGAAAGTCCAGTGTATTAATCCATTTGCATTGCTGTAATGGAATACCTGAGGCTGGGTAATTTATCAAGAAAAGAGGTTTATTTGGCTCATGGTTCTGCAGGTTTCACAAGCATGGCACCAGCACCTGCTCAGCTTCTGGTCATGCCTCAAGAAGCTTCCAGTCAAGGCAGAAGGCAAAGCTATATGGTTTGGCTCTGTGTCCTCACCCAAATCTCATGTGGAATTGTACAGTGTTGGAGGATGGTCCTGGTGGGAGGTGATTGGATCGTGGGGGTAGTTTCTAATGGTTTGGTCTTATGCCCCTAGTGCTGTCTTGTGACAGAGTTCTCGTGAGATCTGGTTGTTTAAAAGTGTGCGGCGGCTGGGCGCAGTGGCTCACACCCATAATCCCAGCACTTTGGGAGGCCGAGGTGGGCAGATCATGAGGTCAGGAGATTGAGACCATCCTGGCTAACATGGTGAAACCTCATCTCTACTAAAAATATCAAAAAAATTAGCCAGGCGTGGTGGTGGGCACCTGTAGTCCCAGCTACTCGGGAGGCTGAGGCAGGAGAATCGCATGAACCCAGGAGGCGGAGCTTGCAGTGAGCCGAGATTGCACCACTGCACTCCAGCCTGGGCAACAGAGCAAGACTCCATCTCAAAAAAAAAAAAAGGTGTGTGGCACCTCCCACTCATTCTCTCTTCCTCCTGCTCCAGTCATGTATGACGTGTCTCCTTCCTCTTTACTTTCTACCATGACTGTAAGTTTTCTAAGGCCTCTCCAGAGAGCCATGCTTCCCGAACAGCCTGTAGAACCATGAGCCAATTGAACCTTTTCAAGAAATAAATTACCCAGTCTTAGGTAGTTCTTTATAGTCACGTGAGACCAGACTAACACCCAAGGGGACCCAGCATGTCACATGGTGAGAGAGGGACCAAGAGAGAAATGCCAGGCTTTTAAAAAATGTATTTATTTATTTATTTATTTATTTATTTATTTATTT
>NW_016804704.1:1205071-1242289 GCF_001698545.2 Rhinopithecus bieti
GGCAACAGAGCAAGACTCCATCTCAAAAAAAAAAAAAAGGTGTGTGGCACCTCCCACTCATTCTCTCTTCCTCCTGCTCCAGTCATGTATGACGTGTCTCCTTCCTCTTTACTTTCTACCATGACTGTAAGTTTTCTAAGGCCTCTCCAGAGAGCCATGCTTCCCGAACAGCCTGTAGAACCATGAGCCAATTGAACCTTTTTCAAGAAATAAATTACCCAGTCTTAGGTAGTTCTTTATAGTCACGTGAGACCAGACTAACACCCAAGGGGACCCAGCATGTCACATGGTGAGAGAGGGACCAAGAGAGAAATGCCAGGCTTTTAAAAAATGTATTTATTTATTTATTTATTTATTTATTTATTTATTTATTTATTTTTCTGAGATGGAGCCTCACTCTGTCACCCAGGCTGGAGTGCAGTGGCGTAATCTGGGCTCACCGAAACCTCTGCCTCCCAGGTTCAATCCGTTCTCCTGTCTCAGCCTCCAGAGTAGCTGAGACTATATGCACTCACCAGCAAGCCTGGCTAATTTTTGTCTTTTTAGCAGAGGCAGGTTTCACCATGTTGGTCAGGCTGGTCTCAAACTCCTGACCTCAGGTGATCCACCCGCCTCAGACTCCTAAAGTGCTGGGATTACAGGTGTGAGCCACCGTGCGCGGCAATGCCAGGCTCTTTTAAACAACCAGCTCTCACATGAACTATTAGACCAAGGACCCACTCATTACTGCAAAGATGGCACTGAGCCCTTCATAAGGAATTGTAAAGGGAACTAAATATGGCCTGAGAAGGGCTCTGCACTTTTATATTTGAGTCCTTGTGGACAAACTGCAACCTAGGTAGGTTAAGATTGAAAACCTAACTTAGGAGTATGTGCCCGTAACAATTAGCTGAGTCTTAGCCAATTCCAGCGGCCGTACTTCAACCATTCATACGCTGCTGAGTGTTCAAACTGTCTTCAAAGAAGGCAAATGCCAACCTGTAACCAATCCAGCCATTCTGTGCCTCACATCTGATTTCTGTACATCATTTCCCTTTATTTGTCTATAAACCTTCTTCCACTCTGTGGCTGTGCTGGAGCCTCTGTGAATCTGCTGTGATTCTGGGGGCTGCCTGATTCACTAATCATTCATTGCTCAATTAAACTCCTTTGAATTTAATTCGCCTGAGGTTTTTCTTTGATCGGAATCCACCCCAATGACCCAAACACCTCCCACCAGGCCTCAACTCCAACATGAGATTTGGAGGGGACACGCATCCAAACCATGTCATCCAAGATATCGGTGCCGGAGCTTGGTTTCTGCTGAGGCCTCTCTCCAGGGCTTGCAGATGACTGACTTCCCATTGTGTCCTCATGTGGCCTGTGCTCTGTCTGAGCATCTCTGGTGCCTCTTCCTCTTTCCACTAGGACACCAGTCGTACTGGCCTGTGACCCCAGCCCGTGTAACCCCATTTAACTATAATTACCTCTTGAAAGGCCCTACCTTCAAATATAGTCATACTCTAAGGTAGTGAGAGTTAAAACTTCAGCAAATGAATTTGGGACAGGTCACAATTCATCCATAACAACACTCAAGGGAATGACTTTGTGAAGGGGATCCTGAGAGGGACCACCGGTGAGACCTTTCCATCCAGGTCTCAAGATGTCTTAGATGATCCCAGAGTCGCCTTTCTCCACAGGTCTCTCTTTTTTGTTTCTGGTCATTCCTACTATCTACAAGCATCCCATGAGTTGTGTGCAGCTAAATCACATAGATTTGCTCCATTTGGGTTTTTCTTTTCTTTTTTTTTTTTTTTTTTTTTTTTTTTTTTGAGGCGGAGTCTCGCTCTGTCGCCCGGGCTGGAGTGCAGTGGCCGGATCTCAGCTCACTGCAAGCTCCGCCTCCCGGGTTCACGCCATTCTCCTGTCTCAGCCTCCCGAGTAGCTGGGACTACAGGCGCCCGCCACCTCGCCCGGCTAGTTTTGTATATTTAGTAGAGACGGGGTTTCACCGTGTTAGCCAGGATGGTCTCGATCTCCTGACCTCGTGATCCGCCCGTCTCGGCCTCCCAAAGTGCTGGGATTACAGGCTTGAGCCTCCGCGCTCGGCCAATTTGGGTTTTTCTACCGTGTTTCACTGCCATAAAAAATCATGCAGCCTGAATTCCTATGCTCTTGAGGCTGTTTCCCACACGGCAACACTCAGCGGAGGACGCCCACGGCTTTCAATAGGGAACGCCGTCTGTAATTTAACAAAAAAATATGTGAGCGCCTACTATGTGTTAGGACTATTTTAGGCATTGGGGACTGTTATCTAAGAGACCCAAATAAAGACCCTCTATCAACTAAGACAGACTCTAAGGCTAAAGAAACAGAAGTAACCTTCTGGAAAATGTCTATATTCCTATGGCTGTGAGAGAAACCACACTCTTCCTAAATTCCCTAGCAATAGAAGCTACCAGGCAAATTGTCAGATATAAAGAATCAAATTTCAGCACATTTTCATGCCAAAATCCCACCCCAAAGTGAACATGGGATGTATGTTACATGTTATGTATATATGTTTATCCATTACACGTGCACCCAGCTCCTCTTACAAGCATGTGAACATGGGATGTATGTTACATGTTATGTATATATGTTTATCCATTACACGTGCACCCAGCTCCTCTTACAAGCATGTGAACATGGATGTATGTTACATGTTATGTATATATGTTTATCCATTACACGTGCACCCAGCTCCTCTTACAAGCATGTGAACATGGATGTATGTTACATGTTATGTATATATGTTTATCCATTACACGTGCACCCAGCTCCTCTTACAAGCATGTGAACATGGATGTATGTTACATGTTATGTATATATGTTTATCCATTACACGTGCACCCAGCTCCTCTTACAAGCATGTGAACATGGATGTATGTTACATGTTATGTATATATGTTTATCCATTACACGTGCACCCAGCTCCTCTTACAAGCATGTGAACATGGATGTATGTTACATGTTATGTATATATGTTTATCCATTACACGTGCACCCAGCTCCTCTTACAAGCATGTGAACATGGATGTATGTTACATGTTATGTATATATGTTTATCCATTACACGTGCACCCAGCTCCTCTTACAAGCATGTGAACATGGATGTATGTTACATGTTATGTATATATGTTTATCCATTACACGTGCACCCAGCTCCTCTTACAAGCATGTGAACATGGATGTATGTTACATGTTATGTATATATGTTTATCCATTACACGTGCACCCAGCTCCTCTTACAAGCATGTGAACATGGATGTATGTTACATGTTATGTATATATGTTTATCCATTACACGTGCACCCAGCTCCTCTTACAAGCATGTGAACATGGATGTATGTTACATGTTATGTATATATGTTTATCCATTACACGTGCACCCAGCTCCTCTTACAAGCATGTGAACATGGATGTATGTTACATGTTATGTATATATGTTTATCCATTACACGTGCACCCAGCTCCTCTTACAAGCATGTGAACATGGATGTATGTTACATGTTATGTATATATGTTTATCCATTACACGTGCACCCAGCTCCTCTTACAAGCATGTGAACATGGATGTATGTTACATGTTATGTATATATGTTTATCCATTACACGTGCACCCAGCTCCTCTTACAAGCATGTGAACATGGATGTATGTTACATGTTATGTATATATGTTTATCCATTACACGTGCACCCAGCTCCTCTTACAAGCATGTGAACATGGATGTATGTTACATGTTATGTATATATGTTTATCCATTACACGTGCACCCAGCTCCTCTTACAAGCATGTGAACATGGATGTATGTTACATGTTATGTATATATGTTTATCCATTACACGTGCACCCAGCTCCTCTTACAAGCATGTGAACATGGATGTATGTTACATGTTATGTATATATGTTTATCCATTACACGTGCACCCAGCTCCTCTTACAAGCATGTGAACATGGATGTATGTTACATGTTATGTATATATGTTTATCCATTACACGTGCACCCAGCTCCTCTTACAAGCATGTGAACATGGATGTATGTTACATGTTATGTATATATGTTTATCCATTACACGTGCACCCAGCTCCTCTTACAAGCATGTGAACATGGATGTATGTTACATGTTATGTATATATGTTTATCCATTACACATGCACTCAGCTCCTCTTACAAGCATGTATAGCTTTTCCCTCCAAACCTGCTGAATATATGTGACTCTACTGTGGAATATGGACCCTGGGAGGCATAAAACCCAACCTGCCCCTTTCCCTCCTTGAAGAGAGAAATCTTTGGCACATGCAAGATACTGTTTCTTCTTGGTTTGCAAACTGATGTGGCCAACTGTCAGAGGCCTTGGAACCAGAGCAACTCCACATTTAAGGACATCTGTGACTACACTGGGCCCACCCGGGTAATAGACGCTGAATAGGGGCTGGGTAAAATGAAGCTGAGACCTACTGGGCTGCATTCCCAGATGTGAAGACATTCTAAGTCACAGGATGAGATAGGAGGTTGGCACAAGATGCAGGTCATAAAGACCTTGCTGATAAAACAGCTTGCAATAAAGAAGCTGACTTTAATCCAACAAAACCAAGATGGCAACAAGAGTGACCCCTGGTCTTCCTCACTGCTAAGCTCCCACCAGTGCTGTGACAGTTTATCAACGCCATGGCAATGTCAGGAAGTTACCCTTTATTGTCTAAAAAGGGGAGGTATGAATATTCCACACCTTGTTTAGCATGTAGTCATGAAAAAACCATAAAAAGGGGCAACCCTCGGGGCTGCTCTGTCTATGGAGTAGCCATTCTTTATTTCTCCACTTTCTTAATAAACTCATTTCCACTTGATGTACTCGCCCTGAATTCTTTCTTGCACAAGATCCAAGAACCCTCTCTTGGGGTCTGGATTGGGGCCCCTTTCCTGTAACACAGCAAAGCTCTCCTTTCTACTATTTGGCCCTCCTGGTAGTCTTTTGGAAGACAGGAAACAGCAGCAGACAAAAGTTTGAAGTCCCTGCCCTCATGAGTACGCATTCCGATAGGGGAAGTCAAACAACAAGCAAAATAAATGAATAAGCAGTGTCGATGTCCACTGATGACAAGGAGTGAAGACACAGGCAACAAAGGGAAGGAAAAGGAGCTGAAGCTGCACTTTTAGAGAGGGTTGCAGGACGTCCCACTGAAAAGGAGCACGTGAGCAAAAGTGCTGATGAAGGTCAGGAGCCAGGCAGGAACTGCGCAAACAGGGAGAGTGGGCAGACACTGGGCATGCAAAGGCTCTGTGGCCTGAGAGAACCCCGGGCTGAGAGAAGAGCAGAGGGGAATGTGGCAGGAGATGGGCTGGGAGGACTAACAGGGTTCCTGGTGGTCTTTAAGGCTTTAAACGCTTGGGCTTTTCCTATAGTTGAGATGGGGAGTGAGTGGAAAGCTTGTGTGTGGGGGGGGTGGAGGGTGTGATTGGACTTAACTTTATCAAAATGATGCAATAGCTGTATTGAAATGGGACACTGTGGCAGGCAGAAGAGTAGCTTCCCAGATACATCCACATCCAAATCCCCAGAATCTGTGAATGTGTCAGGTGATGCAGCAAGCAGACTATCAGGTTGCAGGTGCAACTAAGGTTGCCAATCAGCTGACCTTATAATGGGAAAATGAGCCTCTATTACCCAGGTGGGCCCAATGTAGTCACAGATGTCTTTAAATGTGGAAGAAGGAGGCACAGGTCAGAGTCAAGGAGAGAAGGGAAGATGCTATGCTCACGGCTCTGAAGGAGGAGGAAGGGGCCGTAAGTCAAGGAATTCGAACGTCCACCTGAAACTGGGAAAGGCAAAGAAACAGATTCTTCTCTGGAACTACCAGAAAGAACACGGTCCTGCCGACACCTTGACTTTGGCCCCGTGAAGCTCATGTTCAGGCTTCTGATCATTAGAACTGTCAGATGACAAATGCGAATTGGTTGAAGCCACTAGGTTTGTGGTAATTTGTCACAGCAGTAATAGGGCACTAATTGAGGCATAGTGTCTCCAGTGTGCCACAGTCCCCACCACTGCCTGTTACACCACCTCTCTTCAATTACTTACCTGGCCCTGTAGGCACTTGCGTGTTCAAAATCTAACATAAGCTAATGATATTCTCCTGAAACCCTGATGGTTTGTTCTCTCTGCTGGGCTTTGGACCCCTAGGGGTTAACTATTTCTTTGATGCTTATACTTCCGTTGGGAACAGGGAATTCTCAGAAAATGAATTATATTATCTTTTTATTATCATTTTATCATTTTACCTCACGATTTTAATTTTGCAAGTGTTTTCTGACGACACTTACATTCCAGCTTTCCAGCTGCTGGAAAGTTGAGAAGTTGAGAAGTCAGCTGAGAAGCTTTTCTCAATTGCGTTTGGCCAGAGAACTAAACTCTACAGCAAAGAGATTGACTATTTTTTCATTCCTATTAAAGGTGGAAGGCGGCAGGCCCCATTCGAGACGCAGAGGAGAGGCGTTAAATCCTAACATGCTGTGGAGGCCTCTGGGCATTAGAGTATGTGTCTCCAGCCCATGCTGTGAGAAGGCCACACTGCAGTGTGGAGCAGGCAGGAGGAGCAGGCCTTATCCTCATTTGCAGGACAAAGGAACTGAGCCACACAGTCTCACTGACTTCTCTAAAGACACACAGCAGAGCAACCACAGAACCAGATAGAAACTCCTCACTCATCCCTGAGGCTTCCCCGCTAAACTTTGCTGTGTCTCTTAGCTGTCATTTCCCCCTGGATAGTTAAACTTCTCACCCAGTGTTCTGGGACCTGTCCCATCCCTGGAGGTGAGAAGGTAGTTGTGTGGCTGGCATTCCAACCATCTTAGCGTTTAACTCCCCCAAGTAGAATCACCCTCCACTTCTCAGATTCTATGGTTTATTTTCCTCAATGCAAAAGCTGTCCCAAATGCTGCTTAAACATTAACTGCTTGTGTTTCTTCTGCTTGGGGAGAAATCTCACGGCACTGAAATCAAACTGTTATGAGCACTCAGAGATTCTGACTTTCAATCCCAAATAGAACTTCTTAAGCATAAAACAGTAAATATGAAGTGCCTATTACCTCGATTTTAAATGATAAAGTCTTGAGTATGTTGCCCCAGGGATTTTGAAATACATGAGGAACCCATACAGGACAGTCTTTCAGTGAGTTTTACTCCACAGCTGGTTGAATTTACAAGCCTAATACACAGTGTGCATATTGATCTCCTTGAAGAGGCTTAGCACATTGATGTAGCAATATCAGGATGGATTGTCAGCTCTTGAGAAAGGAAAAACGCACGCTTGAAAATATTTCTGAAACATTGTCATTCAGTACAAACCGCCAAAGTGAAAGGCACCTCACTGTTTAAAATAATAATGATACTTAATGGGTACTGGTGGGACTGGGTTTCCTTCGGGAATGAAGATAAGGGGAAATGGCTTTCCTTCACTGTCCTAGGTCCTTTGGCTGGGCTGCAAATTAGCCTAAGGCAGATCAACAGGACAAAAATAGTTTTAATTACATGCATACGCATGGGAGTCCCACAAAAATATGAGGCTCAAAGAAGAAAGAAAGGCCAGGTGATTGAAACTTATATAGCGTCCCGAGCTACGGCAAAGAAGGAGGACTTGGGGCTTCCTATGGACTGCGGGGAGGAGGATGCATGGAGACAGGTTCTGGAAGAGTAAGGGCAGGAAACTTACTGTGAATAGAGACTGTCTTGTTACTTAGATAAAAGGTTTCTGGGGTAGTAAAAGTTTTCCAGGAGTGGATACTTTTACTAATGTAGGTTTCCTTTATAGATGTAAATTTCTTTTACCAAAGGGCAGCTTTTTAGAGCTATTCCCATGTCTGCAATTTCTCAAAATAATCAGTTCAAAAATATGCCAAAGAAGTATATTTTGGGGTGGCATATTCTGGTCTTCTACAGTCATATTTTGGGGTGGTGTGTCCTGAGCCCCAACAGGGGTGATGGAAAAGTTTTGGAACTAGATGCTGGTGACGGCTGCACAACATGGTGAGTTTATTCGATGTCACTGAATTGTGCACTTTAAAATGGCTAAAACAGTCAATTTTACAATATGTGTATTTACCACAGTCAAAATAAATAAATGCCTAAAACTTGTATATTTTCTCATCCAATATATGTGCATTGAGCACCTACTATGTGCCAGGCTCTGTTCTAGAGTTCAAGGACACAGGCGTGAACCAGACAGACCCAGTCTCTTTTGTGAAGTCTGTTATATCCCAGGGAGGAGAGAGCTCATCAACCATTAGAATAGAAATGGTGATTTCAGAGAGTGTGAGGTGCTGGGATGACAAGTAAAGCAGGTGCATGTAATGAGAATGGGGACTAGGGCAGAGGCTGGCTTAGACGGGGTGGCGGGAGGATCCCTGGGGAGGATAATTCCACTGAAGACTGTGATGCCCTGGCCCCTTCCACCCAACTGGCTGAGACTTGGGAAGCTATGGAAGAGGAGTACTTGGGCAGTGGAAGGCCAGGTATGAAGCCCTGATAGAGAAGGATTTCTGTTCCAGAAATGGGGAGAAGGCCAGTGTGATAAGAGTGAGGGAGGAAGAAGAGGGGTGAGGGAGGACACTGGAGAGAAGATCATTAAGAGGGTCCTGCCCAAGGATGCAGCTTCCCTAGAAGGAAATGTGGACCTCTGATAAATGATGGGTTTCTTCACCGCCCCAACGCTGCCAGCAATTGCAGGAATTTAATAGCCCTGAGACTAGGAACATCAACCCGCTTCCTTTCCTGGCACATCCTCCACACCTGTACCCGTCCTTGCTGAGCCCTGTTCCTGCCAAAGGCCCTCCTGCCTCCTCCATCAGCACAGATGGGTCTGGTCCTGTTCACTCAAGGTCCAGCTTCTCAGCCTGGCTGCACACCAGAATCACTTGGGGAGATTTTTAAAAGGCTTCAAGTCTGAGCCACACCCCTCAGACCAAGTGAACCAGGATATCTGGGGGAAGAAAGTCCTGCACACTGGGACTTCAAGCTCCCCAAGTGGTCTAAGGCACTACTGTGTGTTTCTCTATTAACTGATTTATTCTGATTTCGTAATCAGCTACTACATCCCCTCTAAAATAAAACATGCACATTTAAATAATTCTCTTTGGATAATGAGTTTTAACCCCAAATGCATGGGAATCTGAGGTTCGGTGTCACCTACTGGAAAGGAGGTGTCCCTTCCCTCATGGAAGGGAAATTCAGATGTCTCTGAGATACTAGTAACTAATTCATTAGTCGCACCCATTTTGCATGGAGACCAGGGCTACTTTTCCTGGGTTGCTTTAGGCAGAAGTGTCAAGGAGTGATGGTTGGACTTGGCTTTGGGCAAAGCCATTCACTGATTTGCACACCTTGGAATGGGGAGATGAGGCCAGCACATGTTCTCCCACGTGGGTGGGAATGACTTGGCCTTTTGCAGGGCATTTTCTGTGTTCCAGAGGTTGCCTTAATACTATGTTTCATGTAAATATTTGTATGTAAATGATGCTCCCTGAAGTCATGCCTTCAATGCACTCTGCATGAATTCATTGAATCCTCACAACAGCTATCTGCGTTACATCCTCTTACTATTTTCATTTTGCAGTTGGGGAAACAGGGGCACAGAGAAGTCCAGTAACTTGCAAAGGCCACACAGATGATAAGCAACAGACTCAAGGTTCGGTCCCAGGCAGTGTGGCTTCAGCGTCCACCATCAATCACCCCTCAGTAACACTTCATTCCTGTGTTCCACTGGCTCCCTGGAACATAGAGAGAATGCCAGGGAAAGGGTTGGTGTCCTAGTCTATTTGCATTGCTCTAATACAATACCATGAACTGGGCGGCTTATAGGCAACAGAACTTTATTGCTCACAGTTCTGGAGGCTGGAAGTCTAAGATCAAATGACCTGCAGATTGAGTGTCTGGTAACAACCCACTTCCTTGTTCATGGATGGCTGTCTTGGCTCTCTCAGAGTGGAAGAAGCAATGCAGTTCTCTGGGGTCTCTTTTATAAGGGCACTAATCACATTCATGACGGCTCCACTCTATGACCAATTCCCAAGGTGTCTGCCTCCAAATACCATTGCGTTTGGAATTAGGTTTCAGCATATGAATTTTATAGGGACAGAAGCACTATGTCTATAGCATTTGGGCATCTCAGATCATCTGAGACTTAGGTACTTCCGAGAGGGTACTTCTGAGAGAGATAAGTGAACTTAAGAAAAGCTGTATTTTTTTTGTTCACTAAATTGTAAAACTGAAATGCTTTTCTCCTTCACATGCAAACCTCTGGGTGGCTTGAGAAGAAAAGCAGCTGCTACTGCCAACTTAGTCTCCACCTAAGTTCTTCCTCTAGAATTGGCCTTCCTGCCTTGGATCTCCTTCTCCTCTTTCCCTTTCTCTCTGCTTCCTTTTCTTGGATCTGATGGTCATTTGTTTAGAAACTACGAAGGGGGTGTTCCTGTCTGAGTCAATTCATCCTCCCCACAAACTTACAAGATTAGAATTATGATCACCCCAATTTTACAGAATGGACAACCAAGGTGCAGTGATATTAAGAAACCTGCCCAAAAGCTTCACAGTAAGTCAGTGGCCAAGATGGCACTTTGACACCAAGTGGTCTTGGCCAGAGTCCTGCTCTTAAGCCTTCCCTGTCCTCTTCTTTTCCCTTTTCTTTTCTTCTCTTCATTTTCCCTTTGGCGCTGGATGAATATTTATATTCTTATTTTTTAATAAAGGAAGATGAGGATTGGTTAAAGAAAGAAAAGACAACCAGCGAGAGGAGAGAGTTAAAAAATCACTTCTCCTTGTTAGCTGATTACAGGATTCTTTTGGATGCCCTGCAGCTGTGGTTCTGTATCTAGGCAGCTCCAAATTGCACCAAGGCAAGAAAAGTTTAACAATAATCATGCAAAATCTATTTATTCTTGGCTGTTAATCTAGATATGATCCGCCCTCTTCATATCTGCGTAATTAGAAGTACCGCAGAGGACAGAAGCCACTCTCAGCAGCAGCTGCTGTGAAACGCTGGCAGCCCCACTTGTAGATGCCATGGTTCTCTCGGAGTCTTATGCACCACCCTGCCCCAGTTCTGCAAAGCTCCTCTATGAGAACAGGAAGAGTGTATGGACTGTCATTGGAGGTGAGTCTTGCCATTGCAGTTATAGTGGACACCTGTTGGTTTTGCCTGTGGATCATTTTCCCTTCAGAACCTGTCCCTCTGCTATGGGTCAGGAAGCTGAGCCAGTTCATGATTCTGGGGATGGATATGAACTCCAGCCTGGATAACCCATTCTTCTGACTCTTCCTGTTCTTTCTTCACAAGACCTTGCTGTTGAAACTCCCAAACTAAGAACTAGTTTATTCTGCCTGTGTCACAGCCTTATCCACAGATATGGGTTCCATAATGAGTGATGACCTAAACCAAGCCCATGAGCACTTCATTGCAAATTCTAGTCTAAGTAATGGAAAGATCTTCTTTCCTACCACTGAGGTTGTACTGCTTTTGGGTGATGTCCCTGTGGGAGTCTACATACATATTTTCAATGCTTAAGAGAAGGTGAGTTGAGCACCTGGTCAGAGCCGTCTTTTCTTCCTGGTGGTATGTACAAAATGTCTTTGTATCTTCTCAGTAAAAGTCATGCCCATTCACAAGGTCCCACACTCTTGAATAACCATTCATCACACCCATTTGCCTTTTTTCCTTTCCACGGTTAACCTGCATTCCACATTCTTCCTTGTTGTTAGGTGTGGCCATGTGGCCTGGATCTAACCAGCTCTACATGGGAAGAAGTGATATAGGCACTCAGCAAGCCTAGCCCACAAAATCTTCCAGCATCACTGTCTATTCTGTCTTATTTCATCAAGCATCTGGTTGTCAACACCTAGGAACCTGGGGATCTACATGTTCACATGACAGTTCCTCCACCAGCCTGGGGCCCTGAGTGACTACATGGAGCTGAGCCTCCTGTATACCATCCCCATTCCCCCTGCTACCAATCTGACTTTCATGTAAATAAAAATAAACTTCTGTTGGTTAAGCCACTAATATTTTGAGGTTGACTGTAGCAGCTGCATTACCTTAGGAATGTACCACTGAACATGGTTCTTCTGCTCACCATTGTAAGTGTGGGGGAATTTATCTAGTTTCTGAGCAACAGGATGATTCTCCCCCCAATCCGTTCTTCTAATTCTTGCTGTTCTGTCTTCACAAGACGTTGCTGTTGAAATTCCCAAATCAAGAACTGGCTCATTCTGCCTCTGTCAAACTGCACTCTGATGAAATCATGCACAGGCCTGACTGGCTAAAGAGGAGAAGAAAGGGAGCAAAGGAAGGGCAAGGAGACCCTGAAGTCCCCAGAAGGTAAAGTGTGAAATCTCAGGATAAGGATTCCAACCCCAGGGGAAGGAGTAGACCACAGGCAGTGAGCAATGACAGCTGGAGGGTCTTCAGGGTCTGGTTCTCACTGCACATGGTCAGTTTACCTGCTGAGGCTGAGTGACAGCTAGTGTTATGAGTCCTGGAAACAGAAAGGGCTGGAGAAATCCAGGAGGGCTTCCTGGAAGTAGTGGGAGTTAACCTTGGTCTTAAATCATGAGTAAGAATGCTGGCTAGGCAGAGGACAGAAGAGAGGGCACATCAGGCCCTACAACTTTGTGCAAATTCCTGAAGTTGGGAACATTCATGAATTTAGACATCCCCTGTCTCTTCTGTTCCATAAATGAAGGTCTGACCTAGGCTTAAACTGGAGCAAGAGAGATTTGAGTTACAATTTAGGGAGAGTTTTCAGACAAGGAGAAACTTTGATATGAAAACAGATCACAGAGGAAGATGATGAAAATATATTCTCAGGTTGTCTTGCCTGAGAAGGAAGTAGGAGAAATATTTTCTGCCACATTCATTTAACATATGAATCACACAATGGCACGATCTGTCTTCTGCACCACTGTGACTCCTGACACTTGCACAGCACCCAGAACCCTGAAGGTGGTGGGGCCTAAGATGGGAGAAGTAGGGACTAAGTCAGGGGTCCTCAAACCTCTTGACCACAGCCCTCAGTAAGAAGTGCACTTTACATGGTGACCCAGTGCACACATGCAAACATAGACACACACAAATGCACACACCCACAGGCATACACTCACATGCATGCACAAATACTCACTGCATACAAATGCACACCCAGAAACATGTGCATGCACACATTCACACATACAAATGCACACACAGAGACAAATGCATGCACACACTCACAGCACAAATGCACACAGAGACAAATGCATGCACACACTCACAGCACAAATGCACAGAGACAAATGCGTGCACACACTCACAGCACAAATGCACACAGAGACAAATGCATGCACACACATGCACACATTTACATTTACATGTAAAAATACATGCACACATGACACAGCCTTCCTGAATACACATTATTGTTATTTTCTCTTTTTTCATTTGTTTGTTTTTTGAGACAGAGTGTCGCCCTGCACCCGGGCTGGAGTGCAGTGGTGCAGTCTCGGCTCACTGCAAGCTCTGCCTTCCAGGCTCACGCCATTCTCCTGCCTCAACTGCCCGAGTAGCTGGGACTACAGGCACCCGCCACCACGCCCAACTAATTTTTTTGTATGTTTAGTACAGACGGGGTTTCACCATTTTAGTGAGGGTGGTCTCGATCTCCTGACCTCGTGATCTTCCTGCCTCGGCCTCCCAAAGTGCTGGGTTTACAGGCCTGAGCCACCGCGCCCAGCCTATTCTTATTTTCTTAAGCCAATGTATTAGTGTCATACTGGTGCTACAACAGATTACTACAAATTTAGTGACTTAACACAACACATTTATTTTCATATAGTCTAGAGGTCAGAAGTCTGAAATGTGTCTCATGGGGCTAAAGCAAGCGTGTTGGCAGGGATGAGCTCCTTCCAGAGGCTCCAAAGGAGAATCCGTTTTTTTACCTTTTCTAGAGGCTGCCCGCATCCCTTGGCTCATGGTCACATGTGGAAGAAAAGTTATATACTGAATTTGAACTCAACTGAATGTGAACACAAGCCATAGCCACCAAGTCCCGCAACAGGTTGTGTGAGCCCCGTGAGACGTTCCTCCAGCGTTGTTTCAGAGAAATCTCTATTTCAATCTATTCCTATAGGTTAGTTACTGAAAAACAACAGCCAATCGCAAAAACAAGTTGACCTTTTGTGTTCCTTGAGCCCAGTCACGAAGGGCCCTTGTGCCTGGGCCTCATGCCAAACCACTCGTTACAAAAAGAGCTCAGGTCCCCAGACCACGCCAAAGCTTCATGAGACCTCTCCTCGGCTGTGCACGGATGCGTGGCTGACTCTGGAGCCCAAGCTGTTGCTTCCTAGTCTGGTGTTGAATCCTCCAGTCTGGTGAGTGTAGTGTCCGACTCTGGAGCCCCGGCTGTTACTTTCCAGTTTGATGATGAATCCTCCATAGTCTGGTGAGTGTAAATGTGCTTATTATATCAATCTGCTTATGATCTCATTGGCTTATTATATCTGCATTGCCATTTACATGAGATAAAGGTTGTTAGCCCTTAAAGGCACTGTATGTGTGTCTTTTCTTCTCCCCTTGCGCATCTCCTGCACAGACCACCACATCCCTTTGACCTATGCTTCCATCACACATCTTCTTCTCTGACTCCATCTTTCTCTTTCCTTATGAGGAGTCTGTGACCACACTGGCCCCACCTGAATAATCCAGGAAAAACTCCCCCTCGCAAGATTCTTAATTGAGTCATGTCTGCAAAGACACACAAGCACATGCCTGCATTTTCACACGCAGGTGTAAAGTAACATATTCTCAGGTTCTGGGATCAGAACAAGGGCATCTCTGGGTGTCATGATTCAGCCTAACATAGCCGAGTCCCCCCCAAGCAGACCCTGACGGGCAGATTCAAGTGCCAACGATGAACTCATACTGTGCTCCCAGAGCCTCCACTGTGATCCTCCGTTTGTGTGGCCTGAAGCACGAATGCCTCATCACTCTTGTACCTGGGTGCTTCCCTTGTGTTGCTTCAGTCCAGGTCCTGCTCCTCCAAATTGTCCTACCCCAAGGCAAGGGAACTGGGCTTTCAGCAAGGCCCATCAAGGGCTCAAGAGCGCCCCCCACCCAACCCACCGCCCACAGAAAGGGTGTCAATTTCCGGGTGTCTCAGGCTCTCTCTGCAGTCAGACAGTGGCTCCAGCTGGCCCCGAAGGAGACTCACAAGTGTGAGCTGTTAAAAGCAAAAAGACCCTAGGGAGTCATCTGTACCCAAGTGTCCTCTTGCGGGCTCAGGCGGCAGGGAGCTCAGAAAGAGTGGAAAGGTTGCTGATGGGGCCTGGGGAGCACTGATTGTACCTGCTACACTTACCACAGGCCGTATGTTCAGGTGGTCCATATTTTATCTGGTTCTAGTTCATTTCTTAAGTGCTGGGAACAGCATCTTCAATTAATGTTATGAGCCCCCAGTGGGCCACAGTCACTATTTAAAACATGCTGGAGTAGATCAGGGCTCCAAACAGGCCCCAACGCGCCACAGTCCTGAAGAGACGGGGTGTGCCCGTGGAATTGCGCTCTTAGGGAAGTAGATACATTTATTTCCTTCTTTTTTTCTTCAACTGGCAAAAGGATAGGTTTCTACTCTAATCTGTTTGCATCACTCAAGGCCCTTAGGTAGGAAGACAAGGACAACAGCCTTTGGGGAAGTGAATTCCCTTTGCCGCTGTAGTCACACCTGGCTGGAGTTCCCACCCTGCCCGGTCTGTACATTTGATTCCTCGAACAGGGTACTTTGGGCTGGAGTTTTTCATCTTCATCACAACCAGCTAGAAAATAATTGGGGACTTCAAAAGTAAATAAGGAAATTTGAATTTTTCAATTGAGAAAAAAAAAAGTCTGCCAAACAGTGACTCATGTGACTCACTTCAAATGCACAAGCATCAACATGAGCCTGCTTGAAATCCTGAAATTTCAGGGAAGGGGCGTTCACTCTCACCCCTCACTTATGATGGTGGCCCCTTGAATTGTAGTTCCATCCACTGCAGCGCCCCCTGGAGACGCAGCTTCCGAGGAGATGCTGCTGGAAGCATCCACTCAATACCCTCCAGGGAAAGGCAACTCTACTGGGAAGCAACTGGTTTTGTAGATGGTCAAACAGCATTGCATTAAATAGCAGATGTGTTCTCTTTCGGATTCTAAAAGAAATAGCTGTTCAATGTGAATAATTTGTAAGACAGAGTAAAAAGGAAAAAAGAAACTGCCCATGGTCCTGCCTCTGGTAACATTTTAACATCATTTTGACCTTTTTCTGTGCCTATTTGTACTGTTATCTAATATTATTTATAGGTATTCAAGTTATATGCATATGGCACACCCCATCTCTCCAGGACTGCAGGGCGTTGGGGCCTGTTTGGAGCCCTGATCTACTCCAGCATGTTTTAAACAGTGGCTGTGGCCCACTGGGGGCTCATAACGTTGATTGAAGATGCTGTTCCCAGCACTTAAAAAATGAACTAGAACCAGATAAAATAGGGACCACCTGAACATACGGCCTGTGGTAACTGTAGCAGGTGCAATCAGTGCCCCCCCGGACCCCCTCAGCAGCCTTTCCACTCTTTCTGAGCTCCGTCCCACCTAAGCCCACAAGAGGACACTGGGGTACAGATGACACCCTAGGGTCTTTTTGCTTTTAACAGCTCACACTTGTGCGTCTCCTTCAGGAGCCAGCTGGAGCCACCGTCTGACTGCAGAGAGAGCCTGAGACACCTGGAAATTTTTGACCACAAGTAACAGAATAATCAACTCATGATACAAAACATGAATTTGTACATTTCTGTGGGAAGCCCAGGGTCGAAGAGACCCAGGCTTGTGCTGGACTCAGTGATGGTGTCAGAGACAAAGGTTCTTTCCCTTATTTTCCATGACATGTTAAATGCACTGGTTTATTCCTTCAAAGCTTCCAAATGGCTCACTGCATTGTTTTCTTTATACAAAATTTCATAAAATTTTAACAAAAAATAGATTTGCATTAGATACAACATTTCACATACACAAAATTAACTGTATCCTTTCTGCTGAGAGGGAGAGAAATAACAGTTTAAATAGTGGACACGGTGCTGTCCTCTCTTTGTCCCCAAGGTGATGACAGGATGGGAAATGTGACTTTCTTGTCCCCTCAGATGATCTGAACTCCTAAGAGCCTGTCACAGGGAATGTCCCAGTACCCTCAGCATCCTATGCTGTATTTGGGGGACAACTGAAAAGATTTTCCAAATTATATAGCCAGGAGTTGGCAGACCATTTCCATAAAGAGCCAGATAGTATTTTTAGCTTTGAGGGCTGTACAGTCTGTGTCGCAACTACTGAATTTTGCCATAGTAACAGGAAAGCAGTCATGGACAATATATAAATAATGGGCATGACTGTGTGCTAATAAAACTTTATTTACAAAAGCAGGCAAAGGGCTGGATTTGGCCCCTTCACTGTAGTTTCCCCACCCTTGCCATATACAATTTGTTACATTTGCCTTAAGAGGGAGGCCGCTTCATCTTCCCAAGCCCCATTTTTCCATGAGAATGTGAGCTTCCTCTCAGCCCTGGCAGGAGGAGGACTGTTGGGGCAAGACCCACGCTTCTCTCTGCCCTCACTGACTCCCACCCTTGGAGGAGGAGTGTTTATCTGACAGGTAGATTGGGAGGAAGAACAGCTGGTGCAACTCAGCCCCTCCCTACCCTCTTTTCAGAGCACCTTCCCCACTCCTCACCCACCCACCTCTCCTCTGCTCTTCTCTAGGCCTGTAAGGAGGGGGCTAGTTCTGGGTGAGTGCAGTCCATTCTGGAGGGAGCAGACGAGAACACCCCAACCTGGCCACAAGTCAGGTCATGTCCTTCAATCCAGCTGATGCAACAACAGAGCAGGTGGATTTTCTGCATCCATCCACTTCCTGCTCTTATGTCTCCACCGATTCCAAGCTGAGAGGCTGAGTTTGAGATCTTCTGCTTCCCTGACAGATTCTCCCCAGCCCCTGCTCCCCCGCATCTCTATGTCCAGGGAGGTGGCCTCCATGGGCTCCTGTCTTCAGCATCCAGTTGGGCTTGGCTGATGGGAGGCACCAACAGAAGACGGAAGAGTGGGAAGAAAATAAGGTTGGGCATTTATTCCCCACACCCTCCTGTGAGAGCATCCTGGCTGGCTTGCATCCATTACCCAAGGCTAAAGTGCCCATCAAATTTAATCTCTATTTATCCGTTCCATGTTCCAAGAACCACCCTTTCCCCTTGTCCCCTTAGGTCTGGGAGTGATCACAGCTCCCCACTCTCCCCAGTCCCAAATCTGTATTCTTTCTTTGAATTCCTCAAACCCTGACCACACCTTTATAAACAGTCCCTTTATAAAACTCTCTCCACATTCCTAGTTTGAGTGCGCATTTCTTACCTGCTGAGATGCTGACAGATACAGGGGGTGGGGAACAATACATCATCTCCCTTTCCCATTCCACCATGATTCTGCCCTTAAATCCTGCACTGGGTTGAACGGTGTCTCCCCCAAATTCATGTCTACCCAGAACCTCAGAATGTGGTCTTATTTGGGAGTAGAATCTCTGCAGGTGTAATTGAGGGAAGGATGGAGGTAAGATTGTCAGAGGCGTTTAAACCAGAGCAACTCCATCTCGAACAGGAGCTGGGTAAAATGAGGCAGAAACCCACTGGGCTGAATTCCCTGTTAGAGCATTCTGAGTTACAAGATGAAATAGGAGGTCGGCACAAGATACAGGTCATAAAAACCTTGCATAAAAACAGGCTGCAGTCAAGAAGCCATCCAAAACCCACCCAAACCACGATGGCCATCAGAGTGACCCCTGATTGTCCTCACTGCTACACTCCTACCAGCGCTGTGACAGTTTACAAATGCCATGGCAACCATAGAACATTACCTGTATGGTCTAGAAAGGGGAGGCATGAATAATCCACCCCTTGTTTGGCATATCATCAAGAAATAACCATAAAAATGGGCAACCAGCAGCCCTTGGGGCTGCTCTGTCTATGAAGTAGCCATTCTTTTATTCCTTTGCTTTCCTAATAAACGTGCTTTCACTTTACTCTATGGAGTTACCCTGAATTCTTTCTTGTGCAAGATCCAAGGACCTTCTCTTGGCGTCTGGATTGGGACCCCTTTCCTGTAACAGGATCATATTGGATTCAGGTGGGCCTTTAAGCCAGTGAGGCTGCCCTTTTAAGAGACAGAAAAGGACACTGACACAGAGAAGAAGACCATGTGAAGACAGATACAGAGACGGCAGAGATGCAGCCACAAGCCAAGGAATGCCCAGGGACCAGAAACAAGAAGAAGCGGGAAGACTCCTCCTCTCGAGAATTTGGAGGGAAGCACAGACCTGCCCACAGCTTGATTTTGGACTTCTGGCCTCCAGAACTGTAAAAGAGTAAGTGTCTGTGTTTTGGGCCACCCAGCTTGTGGTAATTTGTTATGGCGGCCCCAGAATACTAATCAGGAAACTGAGACAGATCCTAACCAACCAGCGGCATCCAGCATCTCACTGCAGTGTTTGCATTTTCCATATAACATTCCACAATGTTTTTCTCCATGGGTGACAATGATGAATTTAATTTTTTCAAGGAAACTGACACGCTCCTAAGAGAGGCCTCTTTTATGGTGCCAGCCCTTCTGTAACAAGCCAGTAGCCACAGCCCCAGCCCAGCAGAGTCCTCAGTCCTGGAGGAAGGACGGGCTCCATGGACAGCAGCGACTCTATGTCTGCATGAAGACCCCAGTCGTTCCCTACTTCTGTTCTCTCCTAATTCCAAAGTGTCCTTTTGTTTGCTTTTAATTTATGACCAAATCTCAAGCAACCTCACTTCCTTCCAGTGCCCAAACCAATACATCTTTGTCCCAGTGTAATCTCATGACATGTGTCAGCCAAGTGTTTAATTGCAAGGAAGAGCTGTGCTTCTAAGAATCCATGAGTTTTGTCCACCATTGTGTCAGGGATGTTCAGGATTTTAAGCCTGTCTGCATTGGTACAAACATGAAAATGGAAAGTGTACCTTGATAACAAGGTTTCTGTGATGAGTTTTATGCAGGAATTTCCCCCTGGGGTTCTGCTTGTTTATTTAGGACAAATACAACAAAATAGAAGAAAGAAAAAAACTCATCGGATCATGGATGCCTTTTCAAAGCTTATTTTGTGTTTTAAAGAAATGAAATTAGTGTCCAACACTTACACATTAGGGCAATTTACATAAAACTCAGTCAATTCAGCCACACTGCACTGCCATTTGCACCTGGAAACATTAAGCCAGAGTTGAACACTAGCTACGCTTTAATGGGGATGGTGCAGGTCTCCATTTGCCACAGTTCCCACCTTTCCTTGCTGTCTGACACCTGCTGTATTTAAGGCATTCATCTTGATGAGTGGGGCTTTCTAGATTTAAGTTTGTGGTCTCTAATATAGGGGCTGTTTCATTCATAGCTCGTTCAACAAATATTTATTCAGCATGTAAGCTGGGCCAAATACTGTATCAACTGTTGGGAATATACTCAGTGAACAAGACAGGCATGGTCCCTGCTGTTAAGAGTCTTACATTTCAAGCAGATAAATAGGGTCCTAGCATTCTGTTGCTGGAATGAAATTTAAAATTTTCAATGCCATCTCAAAGATTTTGGACTTGTAGATACATTTGCCTGTGTGTTAATTTTCACTTCTTGGTGGCAGCGTATGAGGTTGAAGTCATGCCTTAAAGTTGCTTGCCCCATTTTGGTTGTATTTGACGTTCTTGCTGCTCTCAGGATTGTTAAACCACCTGCCTAAATTCTCAGCATCCCTGTAACTTCTGATCTCTGAACAATGCCACATTTGATATCTCAAGATTATGAATATGCTAAAAATGGCACACAAGCTTTGAACATGTCAGGAATTAACATTCTCACCCAGTTAACACCTCTTAGCCGGCCTTCAAGAACTACAAACTTAGAATCTTTTTTAGTTGTATAGTCAGAAGATTTGCTAAGAAAATTGACAAGAATTTGAGAGGGCTCTCAGATATATCTGAGAAGATGTATTTTAAAATCCTGAAAACGTACTATTTTCTTAGCAAACCTTCTGTTTAATATTTAAGGAAAGATTTAAAAATTAAGCAATGGTTACTTTTCATTAGGAGAAAATCTTCCATGTTTACTAAAGTCAGCATGATCTTCTCAGAACTACTCTGTAAACTGTGCATTTGGAACCATTATGGAAGAAGAAAGTATTTCTGAAAAGTATTGCTTTACTGGATATCTTAAAATTGAACAACATTTTTAACTTCTATGAATTTGTGTGCTTCTATTTCAATGAGATCTTCAAAACAAGAATGTGAAATAACCACCATCATTGCCTTCAAATAGGTCAATGCTATGCCTTGAATTTAGACGTAACAGTGGAAATGTGGCCACCTCCCCATGTAGAATTTTCAACTTGGTCAGAAGGTAAGGATTTCTCTTCACTTCCCCAAACATTCAAAGGTACCAAAACACAACACCTCTGCCCATGGTGCTTGTCTGCGTCAGAGACAAGTGAGTGCAGAGACATCCAGAGGTGATAGAGCTGTGGGGACCCTGGGTCTCCACACAAACTCAGCTCAGGATTTACTGACATTACATGCAACTCAGCATTCACTCACTCCACATACAACTCATCATTCACTCACTCCACAAACAACTCACCACTCACTCACTCCACATACAACTCAGCATTCACTCACTCCACATACAACTCATCATTCACTCTCTCCACATTCAACTCATCATTCACTCTCTCCACATACATCTCGTCATTCACTCTCTCCACATACAACTCAACACTCACTCACTCCACATACAACTCAGCATTTCCTCACTCCATATACAACTCAGCACTCACTCTCTCCATATACAACTCAGCATTCACTCACTCCACATATAACTCAGCACTCATTCTCTCCACATACAACTCAGCACTCACTCTCTCCACACACACAACTCAGCACTCACTCGCTCCACATATACCTCAGCATTCACTCTACATACAACTCAGCACTCACTCACTCCACATACAACTCAGCACTCACTCACTCCACATACAACTCAGCATTTCCTCACTCCACATACAACTCAGCACTCACTCACTCCACATATACCTCAGCATTCACTCTACATACAACTCAGCACTCACTCACTCCACATACAACTCAGCACTCACTCCACATACAACTCAGCACTCACTCACTCCACATATACCTCAGCATTCACTCATATCACATAGAACTCAGCATCCAAAGTTCCAGAGCCATTGACTTTTGGCTCCATGTATGTCACTTGCCTACCTGTGGCTCTGAGGGATGGAGAGTGGAAGTGCTTCCCTCACCGGCTCCCATGGAGGAGGCATTCATAGGGGACCAGAACTGGGCATCTCTTGAGCTTGCACATCAAGACCGCACACAGTGAGGGAGAAGCTGTTGCCCATAAGGAAAGGAGGCCCATGAGGGAGGAGGAAAGACCCTGGTGGCCAAGTCTGACCCACACATGCCCAGGGTGACACTGAGCATATTCACAGAGGGAAGCTCACAGAGAAGCCGGGAGGAGTTACCTGCTGGTGGCAGGATACAGGAGAGGGGGTGCTTATTGCTTTCTTCTCCGTATTTTTCTATAGAGTTTGATTTTCTTAATAATTAATATGTAATATATATATTTTTAATCAACTAAATTTACTACCATGAGAACAAGGAGGCAGAGTGAGGCCGAGGCAGAGTGAGGCTGAGGCAGAGTGAGACCGAGGCAGAGTGAGGCCGAGGCAGAGTGAGACCAAGGCAGAGTGAGGCTGAGGCAGAGTGAGACCGAGGCAGAGTGAGGTTGAGGCAGAGTGAGGCTGAGGCAGAGTGAGGCCAAGGCAGAGTGAGGCCGAGGCAGAGTGAGGCTGAGGCAGAGTGAGACTGAGGCAGAGCTCCACGGATGAGCAGCCTCCACCCCACAGCCAGGCCCAGGTGGATTCCGGGAACCCACACAGGGTTATTCCCTGATCCCCATTCCCCCCTACCCAGTTCCTTTTGTGCACCCTCCATCTTCTTCCAGGTTACTGGCCTGCACCTGTGGGAGTTCACCCCAGTACTGGTGGACCTTGCCTGTGAGGACCAGCCAACTAGCTCCCTGGCAAACACAGTCCAAGGCCCCCTGAGCCGCCATCCTCCTGTCCTCCTAGCTCTCAGCATCCCAGCCTGTACATCCCTGGGGGCACAGACTACACCAGCTGCATGTGTCAGATAATCTTTGCGTTCTGCCCCACATCCCTGGGTCTCTCTTGTCCCTGGCGCTTTCACCACTCATTGCATTCCACCTGGGTGACAAGCTCAGTGTAGGCTCTGCTGGCTTCTCCTGGGTGGAACCTCTGGCTGTGCCATGTGGGCATGACCTGGCACATCTTTCAGAAGGGTCATGAGGGGTGTCCCTTGCCACCTGCACCAGGGCCCCCTGTTGGTGTGAGGTTCAAGATGCTGTTGGCCGGAGGTTCAAGATGCTGCAGGAGTTAAGACTACTTACCATCCACATATGCACATCGGGAAGGTCCAGGGGTATCACGAAAGGGGTGAACCTTTGATCAGTGGGAGGTGGGGACCTGGGTAAATTCTTCCTTTCTCTTTCACCATGGACTCTCTGAGACTCTCTCCTTCCCACACCCTCTCAGAAGCTGGACTTAACAAGGTGAAGTCATCAGTCCAGATGGTGCAACACCCGCCAGTTCAGCAAAGACCCTTCTCCTCCCTGCCCGGGGCTCCTGCCTCCCTGGGTTTGTACTGCCTGAATAGGCAAGCCTGCTGAAACACTGGTGGTTGTGCCACTCCTTTGTTTTCATTGGTGGGCTTGTGATCCAGCCAGTTAGTCTAGTCAGACTTTGGGAGGAGTCTGCTGGGGAGGTTCCTTCCATCTCAGATAAAACTCCAAACTGCATAGGAAGAAAGTGTGTTCATTTTCTGTTGCTGCCATAACAAACACAAGCATAGCTTCTTAAAACAGTAGCCACTTGTCAGCTCCTAGTTCTGAAGGTCAGAAGTCCAGGCAGGCTTAACTATGCTTCCTGCTGAGGGTGTCACCAACGTGACATCCAGGTGCCAGCTAGGCTGGACTCTTATCTGGAGGCCATGGGGAAGAATCTGCTTCCAGGATCACTCAGAGGGTTGGCAAATCCGGTTCAGTTCTGTGGGGCTGGAGGCCCGAGGTCCCTCTCTCCTTGCTGGCTGTCACCCAGGCCTCTCACTCTCAGCTCCTGGAGACCACCTGCACTCCTTGCACACGAGCACCTCCACGTCAAGTCAGCAAGGACTCAGTACACTCTTTCTTGTGCTTCAAACCTCTTCTGCTGCCAGCCAGAGAAGGTGATCTGCTTTGAAAGGGCTCTCGTGATTAGACTAGGTGCACTCAGATAACCTCCCTTATGATGAACACAGACAACTGATTAGTAACCTTAATGACATCTGCAAAATTTCTTAGGCAGAGTGGTGTGGGCTTGTAGTCCCAGCTACTCTGGAGGCTGAAGAAGATGGCTTGAGCCTGGGAGGCAGAGGTTGCAGTGACCCAAGATTGAGCCACTGCACCCCAGCCTGGGCAATAGAGCCAGACCCTGTCTGAAAAAAAAAAAAATCATTTACTTGGGGCACAATGTAATCACAGACAGGTATCTCATCCTATAGACAATATCTAAAATAAGGATAGGAAAACCTGGGAGGCTGTCTTAGAACTCTGCCTACCTTTTTGTCTCATTCTGCATGTTGCTTTTTCACACCACCTCCTTCCTTCTGCCTGGAGTGTAGACAATGATGTAGACAATGGTACCTGGAGGCACAGCTCCCATTGTGCAGCCCTCAGACAGCCAAGGGCCAATGATGGGGGCAGAAACATAGAATTGAGGTCAATGGTATGAAATTGAGCCATCTCACAACGTCTGGAATTTCTACCTCTTGCCTTCTTATGATATGCTTCAGATAAACTCTG
Organism: Rhinopithecus bieti; assembly: GCF_001698545.2. Classification (NCBI taxonomy): domain Eukaryota; kingdom Metazoa; phylum Chordata; class Mammalia; order Primates; family Cercopithecidae; genus Rhinopithecus; species Rhinopithecus bieti. The sequence goes on from NW_016804704.1 coordinate 1,230,117, forward strand.
ATTTGCTTAAGCTACAAGTAGTGGAGTGTTTTGTTAATCTCCCAGGCACAATCCTTTCCGAAAAGCCAGCCCGGCTCTTTCAACTTTCCCTAGGTGATTTAATCCACCCCAAGATCACACAGGATTTCTTGACCAGGGATGGAGTAGGTGTGAGAGCAGCTTCCAGACCAGTGTCTCTTTCGTGTCTCCTGACTGCTATTCTCAGTGATGGTACACACAGCCACGGGAAACTCCTTCCCCAGGGCTCCAGTGTCAGCCTGCATCCTCTTGTCTCCTCTGCCCTCCCACGGCACATGTGAATTCAAAACACCGATTCACACAGCAAATTGCATCATCTTGCTCTCTCCATTTGCCCACTCGGAGCCTAATGAGGTCGGACAGGTGATGTAATTCTCTCATGCTCCCAGGCCATCTGAGTAAAAAGGAGTTTAATCTGATTTTTATTTCATAAAGCAGCCTCACACAAATGGACCCAACAAGAAGTTCCTTTTTCATTGAAGCACGGACTTTCAACATTGATTTTTGTGTGTGTCATAAAATAAGAACATTGGTCTTTCGACAGAGCCCACAGCTTTATCCCTCTGGAGGTTTTGCTTCATCCCACAGTATTGGGGAAAATAGCCTCAAAGCTGTCGGAGTCTTGGAGTTCCTCCTTTACCTATGAGAACAGAAGCCACCCAATGTTCTATAGCCCCAAAGCCAGGTCCAAAGGGATGGGTGCCTGGAGCAGAATATGTGATGAATGAGACTTCTTGGTGGACTGGCATGATTTCACTGTGTTCTTGTTGCGATCTGTGGCCAGGTGTTTTGATCACTGTTAATGTAAATTGAGAAAATAAGATAGATTGACTGTGAGATGCAGAAAGACTAAGCCCACACCTACAATGACCTGAAGGCTTACCTCAAAGCACCAACTTTGAAAACAAAAGGCAATGGAATGCCTGTCCAAAGCCACAGATGAAGTCTCTTTTATTCCCCTGATGGAATCAATGGAACCGTGAGTGAATCTCTGTGGCTTAGGATGTGTGTTGTCTGGCAATGTTAATCAGACAGTTGAATGACCTAATTGAATTTGGTGCTGATAAGAAGCTTTAAGATGCAGGCAGACCTCTGAGAAAGCAGTAAGTGTGTGTGGAGCAGGCTGCTGACGTCTGCTTTCCAGGTGGCCGACTTTTGGCCTGGGCTGACCCAGTCAGCTTGCTGCAGAATAAGAGCTTGCCACAGCTATCAGGAACCCAGCCAGATGTCAAAGCCTCTGCTGGTTTAATTTTCTGTTCACTTTGAGCATCTTGGTTTTATGGTGCCGTCTAAATGTGGAAAAACAGGACAAATGTGGTGAAATCTGAAAATGTCTGCTGCGTGTAAAACTTCCTTCTATGAAGGTCTTGGAAAACAGTAATTCCTCTCTCTCTCTCTCTCCCTGAGAGACAGAAATAGCAAAATCACAGCACTGGAATTGGGGCAGGTGAGGATTCAAAGTCCTGCTCTGTCACTGCTCAGCTGTGTGATTTTGAGCGAGTGGCTAAACCTCTCTGAGCTGTGGTTTTATCATCTGTGCAGCGGGACATGCAATTGTACCCGGCTGGGCTACTGTGCTGGACCGTGAGATATTGTGTTTAAAGGGTCCAGCATGTACGAGCAGCTCAGTTTTTGCCTCTCAGCTCCCTGCTGGGAAGGCCTAGTTCTTTAATCCCTGAAGCCCAAACAAACCAAAACACAGAAAATTAAAATTTCAGAGATCACAGAGTTCTTGAGATTGTCCCAGGCGATGCTCTTACCGACAGATGTAATTAAAGGAAAGCTAAAGAGGTCAAGTGGCGAGCTCAGTGTCCCCGCAGGTCAGTGACAGAGCAAGGGACAGCCTGCAGGAGGAAACATCCCTGGGTCCTTTTGAGGGCTCTGAACTGCTACAGGCACAGAAAACACAACTGGCATGGCTTGCACGACCCTGGAATTTATTATCTCATTCGTAAAAGGGCAGCAGAGCTAGGGCTGAGTAATTTATGTGAGTGAGTGAGTGAGTGACATTTCCAAGGACCAGGTTCTTGCCCTCCTTAGACTCTGCCAAAAAAAGAGATGGATGTTAGCTTTGTCCTCAGGCCAGCCCTGTTATGGTGACAAGTTCGAGGTGCCAACTTTCACTCATGGCTATGCCCTTAGGAAGACGATTGATCCGGAAATCATTCCACAAAGACACCACAGAGTTTTCATGCTTCAAGCATGAAGGGAGTTGTGAGTGGTTAGGAATGAATTACATGAAGTGAAAGCGCCCAGAAGAAAGGGTCGTTTGAGTGAGGCAACCTAACCCTAACCCTGGCTGGAGCCTATCATAGAACCTCAGAACGCTGTTTCCGTAAGCACCTATTGACAGCTAGATGATCCAGGATTTGGAAAAGGGTGACTTAAAAAGAAAATAAAAAATAAAAAAATAAAAAATTTCAGAGTCCCTAAGCCAAAGTCAATTTAAAGTATGAAACAAGCACAGGAGCCAAACTCAGATGGATCTACTCCCATCCATCCAGGGAGAGGTGATGCATGCGTTCTGAGGGCCACCAGCTTTTCCATCCTTTAAAGCCCATAAAGTGTTACGCATGCACAGACTGAACAGTTCATCCTCATGTCAGGTGAACATTTGTAGTCGTTAAAAAAAAATTAAAATGCTTTTCTTGTGAAAAAGCTTCACAAAAGACTCCATTTCATCCCAAGTGCCACCTTTCGCCCTTAGCACTTGTCGTGAACCCTCATGCCTGCAAGAGGGGGCGGTCACGAAGAAAGGATGGTGGGTGCCCGGTGTGAGCTGGGGATAGCTGGGGGAATCTGATTCAAAATAACACACTTCTTTGAGCCACTTTCCCTGCACATTTATAATTTAAATAAGTGTTTTCGGAAGCTGGAAGATAGCTTGTTGCTCTTTTCTAGTGAAATACTGGAAAGTGGATAATTACTGGGAGGAGCCGACTGCAGGCAGCGCCCATCCGGGGGACGCTTCATGCCCCAAGAGGAAGGCAAGGGCAGATGCGGCTCACCTGGGTGTTTGGAGTGGCCCTCGCCTCCCCAGCCCTGTCTCCCAGGCACTGACTTGGGCTGCTGCAGCTGTGAAATTGACATTTGTTTTTCTTTAAAGACCCACTTCCCCTTCCTTCGCATGCTCCTAAGAAGTCCTGCTGATCGGTAGCTGCTGGGGCCATTCCTTTCTCTGTGGAAAGGTCTAATAACCCATTTCCTACTGAGGTGTCAAGTATTCAGTTTGTCACTTTCAACAGCATTTATTTGTGCAACAAAATGAAACTCCAGTTAGATGATTCTGAAGTGGTGGGTTAGTGTTTCAGTTGGCATCTCAAATGTCAGAAGGGGAGACATTTGCCGTTGGTTTGTATACATGTCTCTTCCCTTGCAGGAAACAAGCTTCTCTCAACAAAGGCACGGGTGGCATTTGGGCAGGACGGAGTTCACTGTGTGGGAAAATGAGGCGGTTTCCTATTCCTGGCCTTTGCCATTGGAACAACTAAAAGTGCCCATAATTTCCAAATGCCTCCCTAGGGACACAGTAACCATGGAGATAAAAAAGAAACACCCAAATAAAAAGCATGTAGAATGCACTAGCCTATTCCTGACCCCAGCAGGCAGGACTGAATCACAGAGACTTTGCCCAGCCCTTCCTCTCTCTTCTTATTGGAAATGCAACCTCTTTTGGGATGCCATTCTCCACACTGCGCCCCATCTCTCCTTTTGGACAAACACATAGACACACACTCACATGCCACTTAGCAGCCTGAAGCACCAACTCCATTCGCTTACGTGATATTGCCGCTCTGGTAACAGAGAGTTGAGGAAAAGCTGAACCTGAGGCTGGATCATTAAAAGTCCCTTCCCTGGGACTGTTTGATTTCATGACTTGAGCCCAGGGGCTTCTAGCACTCTTGGCTCCAGCTTCCTGGAGAACAGGTGGTCTAAGTGAGTAAAGCTGTTGCAGGGTGAAGGTTCGTTTTACGTGCCAACTTGACTTGACTTAGGGCTGCTCAGAGAGCTGGCAAACATTTAAACATGGTTTCTGAGTGTCTCTGTGAGGGTGTTTCTGGAAGAAATCAGAATTGGAATCGGTGGGCTGAGTATAGGAGATTTCCCTCCCCAGTGAGCAGGGGCATCCTCCTGTCCACTGAGGGCCTGAACAGGACAAGAAGGCAGAGCAAGGGTGCATTCTCTCTCCTGGAGCTGGGACATCCATCTTCTCCTGCCCTCAAATATAGGAGCTCCTGGTTCTTGGGCCTTTGGATTCAAACCAGGACCCACACCGCCGTTCACCCACCAACACACACCATTTCTCAGGCCGCCAGGCTCAGACTGAATCACTCCCCTGGCTTCCCTTGGTCCCCAGCTCGCAGAGGGCACATTGCTGGACTCCTCAGCCTCAATAATTATGTGAGCTAGTTCCAATATTAAATGTCCCCTTGTATATCTAGATCTATACTTATCAATCTATATCTAGATCATCTATATCTATATCTATCTGTATCTATACCTCCTATTGGTTCTGTTTCTCTGGAGATACCTGACTAATACACACAGGGAGAAATGGAATACTAGGCAGAAAGAAGAAAAAGAGAGGAGGGGAAGGCAGAGGAGAGAGAGGGAAAGAGAGAGGAAGAAGAGAAGGAGAAGGGAAGGAGGGAGAGAGAGAAAGAGGAAGAGAAGGGGAAAGAGAGGGAGGGAGAAGAAAGAGAAAGGGAGGGAGGGAGAGCGGGATAATGGAGGGGAGGAGGACAGAGGGAGACGGAGTAGAGAAAGGCTGTAGAGCAGGGGTGTCCAATCTTTTGGCTTCCCTGGGCCACACTGGAAAAAGTGTTGTCTTGGGCCACACATAAAATACAATAACACTAATGATAGCTGATGAGCTAAAAAAAAAAAATCGTAAAAAAATCTCAATGTTGTAAGAAAGTTTATTAATTTGTGTTAGACTGTGTTTAAAGCCATCCTGGGCTGCATGTGGCCCACGGGTTGTGGGTTGGACAAGCTTGTTGTTAAAGTTTTCAAGTCCCTGGTTCTAACTGAGACTAAGATTAGCTCTACACTGCTTTTCTTGACATTGGTAACACAAAATAATTGACTTCTTTTTCAATTTTTGTGAATTTCTATCACTTTCATCCAAGTGCCCTGACCAACCCAAAAGAAAAAGGGGTGATTGATAACCATTCTTGAAATAAAAAATGTGCAAATGAATGCCTTCCTCTTTCCCTGAAAATCACAGGAGGCTGCCCCATGTACTAGTAAAGAATTCTCACTCTGGCCCTATCATAAACATCATTGCAGAGGAAAGCAGTCACCTGCAGGCTCTCCCTTCCCTGCCACTTTCTTGGGAGCTGAGTGTTGGGAGGCAGCCCACCAAAGGGCAGTGCAGTGCAAACTCCCATCTCCACATGAAGTCCACAAGAAAATCCTACTGGAAGAGTGGGAGATGCCACACATCATCTAAGGTTGGGACTACACACCAGCCCATGCGATGCGGTCACCTACTCTATCCCAGCAGGTATGTGCTTTATTCTGCCATCTATCCTTCACAATTTGTAGCAATCAAAAGGCCCTTTCTTATATGAAATTATAGTGGCAACCATTATAATTTTCTCAGGAAGCTGGAGAATGGGAAGATGGGCAGCAATACAAAGAAATCTCAAGCTTCCACACACTCATCAACAGGAGAAAGAGAAGAGCTCCCCCATTCCCCCTTCCTCATCCTGACCAAGGACATCTAAACGGCAGGGCCACCTTCTCCAGAACGCTGGCTGCAGGAGAGTCTAGGGAATAGAGTTTCAGCTTCCCAATCTCACCAACCAGGAGGAGGGTGGAATGGAGGTGGAAGCAATCAAACAGTGGCAGCATACTCTTTATTGTAATTAACCTAAAACAAATAACACCAGCAAGCTCTCACAAAAGGAGGTCTGAGTTCACCCCTATGACACACCATTTTAATGCTAGAGACACTGAAAATAGTTAATGGATTCTGACACTGTGCTTGGAGTTGGGAAGTTGCCCATATGAAAAACATGGGCTGAAAATTGATGCTTTTCTTGACGTGGCTGATAAAAGTAGGATTAGGACTACTTGGCCAGGGTGGATACTTGCGGTGTTTGCTACTTAATGTCCATTCCCTTTCTTGGGTCAACAGAACCCTTTAGAAAAGACATTCTACTCCTAATCTCAGCCACAGAGCTTTGTGGAGCTAACTCAGGATCCAGAATGCACTGTGCACTTTAGGCTAAACCAATCAGCCCACTCCTTCCACCTGGCCCAGGTTCCAAGGCAGTCCATTCATGGCCAAAATTTTGACTCAATCATAGGACTTATACTTAAGCCATTGAGTAAGCTTTCTTTCCTTATGCTAGACTAGATGAGTTGATGAGCCTAAATTTCCCCAGACCCAACACACAGAGCTGAAAATGAATCCAAAAGGAACAAAATAGACCCCATATGAGTCTAAGATCAGGTCTCAGCTGTAGGCAGTCCTGTTCATGGACATTTAGTCTTATAGTATATCAACAAATGTCCACTGGTGAAGACACTTTGGGCCCGGTTTCCTGTCACCAAGAACATTCTGATGGATTTGATACTCACATAAAACTTAGAATATATGTATTTCTATTACACCCGTTTTAAAGATCAGAAAACAGCCACAGCGTGGTCAAGTATCTTGAACTTATAAAAATATAGATAGAGGAAGGCATCTTTGGCAGTGCTGAAGTTAATATCATGATGCTGAAATGTTGTGTAACACTACATTCTAATTCTAAACTATTGCCCTTTGCTCTTCTAGAAATAGTGTTGAGTATATCACTGAAGCAGTTCCCTGACTCTCATTACCATTCTGGAGTCACCTCCAGTTCTTTTCAACCAAAGCCCCACATTTCTATATGGCCTATGTGATAAGTCTACATTGCATTCCACTTGTTAAATCTCTTAATTGGTGATGAAAGCTCTGCATTAAAGCTCTAGATGTTGTCTCATAAAAGAGTATGACCCTTGTGTTCACTACAAGCTAAACAAGGCCTTTACCAAGGTGGCTGTCATCTTCTCCTTGCATCATTAAACAAAAATGAAGTCTATTACTTTTCCTTCCCAAAGTCTTAATATGTGACAATTCACAGCAAAATCAATACTTTCTTTGCTGAGGTTCCCTTTCTTGCAATGCCAGCTACCTCTCAAGAACGGATTGAGATCTCCAAAAGTGAGACATTTGGGAGGAACAGTCTGTGCTCAAGCAAGATATTTCCTGGGAAGAAGGTAGAAGCAAAGACTGGGTTGAGTGTAATCTTCAGTACCAAGTGTTTTCTGCATTCTACTCTGTATGTGTGGGTGTGTGTGTGTTTTAGTTAATATACACAATTTTCTGTGTTGTTGATGAATTGTTGCTAACACCTGTAGAGACTCCGTGGTCTCCCTCTCAACTTTCCTTCATTTTCTGGAAGATTTTGAGTAAGTCTGCTGTTGTTTCTTTTTTAAATGGTAAATAAAATTCACCAATAAAACCATCTGGGCCTGGAGTTTTCTTGTTGGGAAGCCTTTTGATAAAGATTTTGCAGTAGGCAGAATCATGTCCCCCCCAAAAATGTTCATGCCAAATTTCTGGAAATTGTAATTATATTACTTTACAAGACAAAGGGAGTTTTGCAGATTTGATTAAGGGTACAGAACTTGAAATGTGAGATTATCATTATTCAGGTGAGTCCAGTCTAATCACATGAGTCTTTAAAATCTGAGAATATTTCTGAGCTAGGCCAGAGAGGTGTCAGTGAAAGAAGAATTCAGCCCCTGTTACTGACCCCTAACGGTGAACGATAACCCCCAAAGAGGCCTCTAAGAGCCAAGGACAGTTCCCAGCTGACAGCCAGCAAGGAAATTAAGACTTCAGTCATTCTATACCTGGGTAGAACTGAATTCTTCTAACACCTGAGTGAGCAACACGTTATCTCCTGGAGGCTCTGGTACAGAACAGAATGGAATGTTGCTGACCTCTTGGTTTGATCTCAGTAAAACCTCTACCAGGCTTCTCATCTACACAACTGTGAGATAGTAAATTTGTGCTACTTTCATCAACAAAGTTGTGGTAATTTGTCATGGCAGCAATAGATTTTAGTGACTTACAATAAATGTAGAACTATTCAGATATTCTTTTTCTTCCAGTGTCAGTTTTGGTAAATTTCATTTCTCCATGAAGATTTCCATTTCATCTAAGTTGTTGAATTATTGTTCTTGATGATACACTCGTTTACTGTTCAGAAAACCTGTGGTGATAACTGCTCTTTCATTACTGACCCTGGTAATTCATATTTCCCACCTGTTTCCATCAGTTGAGATAATTTTATAATTGTCATTGATTTAAAAAAAAAACAAAAAACAAAAACCATTTAGGCTTTGCTCATTTTCTCTGCTGTTTCTTCCACTCACTCACTCACTCACTCACTCTTTTTCTCTTTCTCTCCCCTCTGTCTCTCTGTCTTAATTTTCTTCATTCCGCTTGCTTTTTGTTTTTTTTTCCAACTAGGCTCTTAAAGTATAGATTTAGGTAAATGATTTTAGATTTTTCTTTTTTCTACTGTAAACAATTAAAGCTATAAATTTCCTTTTAGCAGTTTTAAGTAACATTTTGCAAATTTTATGTTGTGTTTTATTATTTATTTCAAAATATTTTCTAATTTCCTGTAATTTTTATTTGGTTCATGGATTAGTTAGACATTGTTTAATTTCCAAATATTTGGGCTTTTTTTGGATATCTTACTGTAATTGGTTTCTAATTTAATTTCAATTTTATGTCTTTCTGTTTAACTGATGCTTTTAGTATTATGAAATGCCTTTCTTGATATCTGGTTATGTTCTTTGTTTTGAAGTTAATTTTATCTGATACTACTATAGCCATTCTGGTCATCCTACGCTTCCTGTTTGCATGATGTATTAGTTTGCTGGGGCTACCTTAACAAAGTACCACAAACTGAGTGACTGAAACAAGATAATGCATTAATTAGCATTATCTCACAGTTCTGGAGACCAGAAACCTGCAATCAAGGTGCCGGTAGGGTTGGTTCTTTCTGGGGCTCTGAGGAAGAATCCTTCCATGCCTCCCCGCTAGCTTCAGGTGGCTTGCTGGTGACTTTTGTATTCCTTGGCTTGAGAACCCATCACGCTGGCCTCTCCCTTCATCTGTACATAGTGTGTGTGTCTGTGTCCAGATGTTCTCTTTTTGTTAGGGCACCAGTCATATTCAGTGAGGCCCCATATAGGGCCCCACCATACTCCATCATAATTAACTGATTACATCTTCAAAGACCGTATTTCCAACTAAGGTCACATCCTCACATGCTGGGGACCAGAACTTTAATATAAGAATTTTGTGGCAGGGGGTGGGGCAGGGTGTGACACATTTTGACACATAACACAGGGTACATCTTTCTCATCCATTTTCTTTCATCCAATCTGTGTCTTTATATTTAAGGTGTATTTTTTAGAGACAGTATATAGATGGACCTTTCTGACAATCTCTGGTATTTATTTATTTATTATTCTTTCTTTCTTTATTTTTTTTAAGACAGAGTCTTGCTCTGTCACCTCGAGTGACAGTGGCATGATATTGGCTCATTGCAACCTCCACCTTCCAGGTTCAAGCGATTCTTATGTTTCAGCTTCCCAAGTAGCTGGGAATACAGGTACACGTCACTATGCCCAGCTAATTTTTGTATGTATTTTTTATGTATTTTGTATTTTTAGTAGACACCCAGTTTTGCTGTGTTTCCCAGGCTGGTCTTGGACTCTTGGACTCGAGCAATCTGCCTGCCTCAGCCTCCCAGAGTGCTGGAATTACAGGCATGCACCATGCCCAGCCAATCTCTGCCTTTTAACTTGAGTTTTTACCCAATTTACGTTGAATACAATTAAGGGTAGGGTTAGATTTGGGTCTGAATTTTACTAAAGATTTATCTGTTCCTCCTTTTCTACTCGCTTTTGAAATATTCAAATGCTTTTTAAATTCCATTTTACTTAACATATTGACTTTCTAACTATAACTCCTTAATTATTTTTAATGATCACTCAGAGGATTGTAATCCTTAACTTTTCAGTCAAAAAAAAAATGCAGAAAACTTGCAACTCTTTAGGTTAATTTATTCCTCTCCTCACCTTTAAACTCTTGTTATATTACTCTAAACGTTTTAAGTTTGCTGAACATTTTGGCTCTAGAAATAATGATTTTTTACCAAATTGAATAAATTTTCAATCACTGTTTCTCCAAGTGTATTTCTCTGTCCTAGTCTCTCTCCTCTCTTCTGCAACTTTACTTACACATACATTTCACTGAATTTCATTTCTATCAGTCATTGCACCTCCATTCATTTTTCTTCAATCTTGTTCTCTCTGAATTTTTCAGTGTTTGACAAATGAAAATAGTATATATATAAATATATTTTTTCATGGTGTCCAAGATGATGTTTTGACACATACACGCTTACAGTGTGAAATAACTACATCAAGCTCATTAACACATCCGTTACTTCACACACTTGTATTTTTTTGTAATAAGAATCTTTAAAATCTACTCTTTTAGCAATCTTCAAGTACACAATATATCATTAACTACAGTCTCAATGTTGTACAACAGGTCACCTAAACTTGTTCCTTTTGTCGAACTGAAATGTTGTATCCTTTGACTAACATCTCCCCTTCCCCTTACCTTCCCAGCCCCTAGTAACTACCGTTCTACCCCCTGCTTCTGTGAGTTCAACTTTTTTAGGATCTACATTGTATGGTTTGGCTGTGTCCCCACCCAAATCTCATCTTCAACTGTAGCTCTGATAGTTCTCACGTGTTGTGGGAGCACCTGGTGGGAGATAATTGAAACATGAGGGTGGTTTCCTGCAAGCTGTTCTTGTGGTGGTGAATAAGTTTCACTAGCTCTGAGGGTTTTATACGGGGAGACCCTTTTTACTTGGCTCTTTGATTCTCTCGTCTGCTACCGTGTAAGCTCTTTCACCTTCCGCCATGATTGTGAGGCCTCCCCAGCCATGTGGAACTGAGTCCATTAAACCTCTTTTTCTTTATACATTACCCAGGCTTGTATATGTCTTTATCTGCAGTGTGAGAATGGACTAACGTATACGTATATGTGAAATCATGTAGTATTTCTCTTTCTCTGCCTGATTTATTTCTCTCAGCATAACGTCCTCCAGGTCCATCCATGCTCTTGCAAATGACAGGATTTCCTTCTTTTGTAAGGCTGAACAATATTCCTTTGTGCATATATACCACATTTTAAAAGTCCATTTATCCACTGATGTCTACTATGTCTGTTTGCATATCTTGGTTATTGTCAATAGTGCTGCAACAAACATGGGAGTGCAGATATATCTTGAAGACATTGATTTTATTTTCTTTGGTCATATGCCTAGTAGTGGGATTGCTGGATCACATGGTAGTTCTATTTTTTTTTTAAAGGGTATTGCTCTGTCACCCAGGCTGGAGTACAGCAGTGAAATCATAGCTCACCCAGACTCAAACTCCTGGACTCAAGTGATCCTCCCACCTCAGTCTCCAGAGTGACTGGGGCACAAGCCACCATGTCCAGCTATTTTTTTATTCTAATTTTTATTATTTTGTGGAGTCAGGATCTTATTATGTGCCCAGGGTGGTCTCAAACTCCTGGGCTCAAGCGATCCTTCCACCTCAGCCTTCAAAAGTTATTGGATTACAGGTGTGAGTCACCATGCGTGGCTATTTTTATTTTTTTGGGGAACTTTCATGGAATTTTTCATAACGGCTTCACCAGCTTAAATTCCCACAGTATGCCAGAGTTCCCTTTTCTCCACATCCTCACCAACCCTTGTTATCGTCCATCTTTTTAAAGTCACCATCCTTACAAGGTGGGAGGTAATCGTCTTACTATCATTTTAATTTGCGTCTCTCTGATAATCAGTAATGCTGAGCTTTTTTTCGTAAATCAGTTGGCCATTTGAGAAATGTCTATTCAAGGCCTTTGCCCATGTTTTCTGGCTTTTGAATGCCAAATATTTTGGATTCTGCCTTGCAAATGACAAATGTTATACTTCTGACTGTTTTAAAATTTTGAATTTCGTGCAGACTCTATTTTGTTGTATTCATCAATAAAGTGTTAACTGATTTTTTTTTTTTTTTTTTTTTTT
>NW_016804704.1:1242589-1254345 GCF_001698545.2 Rhinopithecus bieti
TTTTTTTTTTTTTTTTTTTTTTGGCTAGTTAATGGCTTGATTGGATTCACACTACAAAATGTCTCTTGGGGTTCGCTTAGATCAGTTCAGCCCTCTTATCTTTAGCTGCGCTGCTTAATCTTCCCCATTCTCCCAGGGTTCCTGGGTCATCCAAAGACGTGGGCAAAGTAAATACCAGCAATTGTGGGTCTTTCTTTCTGGCTCTTTCCTTCGTTGGAATTCCCCCTCTGCATTCCAGTGGCAGTGACTGCTACAGATTTTGTTGTCTGGTTCTTCAGTTTAGAAAGAGTGAGTTTCGGCGGGGCACGGTGGCTCTCACTTGTAATCCCAAGACTTTGGGAGGCTGAGACAGGTGGATTGGTTGAGGTCAGGAGTTCAAGACCAGCCTGGCCAACATGGCGAAACCCTGCCTCTACTAAAAATACAAAAAATAGCTGGGTGCGGTGTTGCGCACCTGTAATCCTAGCTACTCAGGAGGCCGAGGCACAAGAATTGCTTGAACCTGGGAGGTGGAGGTTGCAGTAAGCCAAGATTGCACCACTGCACTCCAGCCTGGGCAACAGAGCAAGACTCCATCTCAAAAAATAAAAAATATTTAAAAAAAAAAAGAAAGAGTGAGTTTCTACAGGAGTGTTAGTTGTCCCTTGCAGCAATGATTTTGGCCTGTTTTTAGGGGAAATGCCACCAAAACAGGAAAGTCACTCCACGCCTCTCCTTCCAAATGTCAACTTACCTACCTCCAGAGTCTCCTGTTTTTCTTCACTTTTCACAGCCTTCTGGAAGTCTTTGCGGTGTTGTTGATGTGTTTGTGTTGCTCTTTTTGTTTTGTATCTTATTCAGAGTTTATGGTTGTTACCTGTGTGAGAAGATCCATCCAGCAGGTGTTGACTTGGTCATGCTGAAAGCTCAACCCCTTCAAACACTTTTTGAACAGTACCCCTTTCATCTTCCTAGTCTGGTAGCTGGAGACTCCTGCCTCCCCGGATCCTCCTGAGAGTTCCAATTTGTTCCCCTGGAATAGACTGAAAGCTCAGCTTGTGCTGAATCCCATGCCAGAGGTTCAGGGAAGCTGGTCAGTAATTTCTGCTTATCCTCTGACTCCCTCTTCTGGCTCTTATAGCTCTAGCTTTTCCCACAATTATGTAAGATCTCATTCCTAAAAATAGATTCCTGTTCCTAGTGGTTCTGTTTCCCTCACTAAACCTTGATTGATACAGTGGCATCTGAGTTCCATCCATCAGCAGAATGGCAACCTAAACACTGTATGCTTAATGCCTTTTGTAGAGAGCAGGAGGCAAAAATTTAATGCCTTCCTTCCACCAGCCTTGGTCCTGCTCCCAGCTGGGCTGAGATTTAATCTCTTGGATGCTCCATAAAGATCAAACGGCCATCTCTTGAGCTCTATCCAGGACACAGCTTTAAGTAAGCATCATTGTTTACTGAACATCTCGAAGATGGGCTGCCCCAGGGGGTATCACAACTTTTACTTACAAGTCAGAGGTAAAGGAGTCAGTAGTGACCATTACTGCCTCCTGAGAACAAAGACATTCATTAGTGTGAAATGCTGCTGAATGTAGTGACACTCTTCTGATTCCCTTGCCACTTAGACCCCCAAATCTGAGCTTTTCTTATTTTTTTCCTCTGCTAGCAACAAATGCTGGCCAGGGCCACCAGGGAGCGCTGTTTACTCTATAACCATTCCCAGGCTGCTTGTGGGTCTGGAGCTGAGATATTTCGCACATAAATTAGTGGAATTGGCATTCCATTGTTCCAAGTGTCAAAACAACACAATTTTGGCAGATTTCCATTTGAAGCTCAATCTTTGTTAACAAGCCATCAGAGAGTCTTAAGGAGAGTTAAAAGCAATGCAGTGGGTCTTTCTATGAAGCACCTTTAGTTACCTGGATTGTCTGCCCCTGAGAAAGGTGGTTGAAAGGAGCTAATCATACATAAAAGTCACCAGCGTCCTCCTTCCCAGAACCTCACTGGATCTGCTGTGAATCACAAGTAATCCCATAGCTTAGGATTCGGATCACGGTCGGCCAGAAGGGGCATTTTAAAGGTAGTTTAATATTGGAACTGAACTCTGTATACATTTCGTAGCGTGGAAGAGTCTGAATTATTTTCTATTAACAATTCAACATTTAAGTCCTTATAAGTAAGGACTAAAAAATTGAGAAACTAAATCCAAAGACTTAGGGGTGGAGAGGGTGAAATCGATATAACAGCAAAACCCAGCCCCACTCAATGCCAAGATGTTGGAGCTGGTTTAATCGGCATCTTCTGGCTAGTGGTTATGAGAACTGACTGGCTACAACAACTTCCATTCTTGTTTATGGGCTGTCCTGCGTACTGTCTCATTCTTCCTGCCAGAAAGACCCTGCTCTCCTGTCTTTCTTTCCTTGCATCCCCACTATTAATCTCCCACTGTTCCTGATGCCTGTGATCAGGATTAAATGAGTCCGTGAAACATCATGAAATTTCTTCAGTCGTATTTATTGAGTGCTGGATACGGTCTAGTCTCTGTGCTGGTTTCTGGTGATGTGGCCCTGGGACAAATACTTCCCTGAGGGGATAATATTCGCAAGGAGAGGGACATGGTAGGAAAGGTATTTCAGGAAGAGAGAGTGGCAAGTACAAGATCTCTGCAGAGAGAAAACTGGGCAGAGCCAGTAGAGGGAACAGGATAATTAGTATAAATGGAGGACAGGGGGGCAGTGAAATCATTTTTATCTTCTCTAGGCCCTTAAAACATTTAATGTGTGCCTATTTTCCGATGCTGATTTGAGATATTTGTGCATGTATATTATCCCGCCTAATGGGCTGTCAGAGGGCAGGCACCCTGCCTATAAGTAATTCACTCAACAATTACTATTGAACTGAAGAATGCATAGACAGAGAGCAGGTCTTATTCCTGCAAGGCTTGATCATCCAAAAGGAACAGGAATGCAGCTGAGTGAGTGGGCATGCAATGAATTTGAATGCCTGGGTGTTCCAATGAGGATGGGTTATGAGAAGGTGCTGAAACAAATAATCCAAACTTTCAGGGGCATACAACAGCAAACATTCACCGCTCATTCCATTTTTGTGTGTGTCCACTGCAGGTTGGCAGGGGTCTGTGCCCATTAAGGTCACTTAGGGACTCAGTTGATGGAGCAGCTACTAACCAGACCAAAGTCAGTCACTGCACCTGCCCACTCCAAATACTGGTTTCAGTTAGGAGTGTGTATTAAATAGCCATTATTAACTAACTGCAGGACGAATTCTCCAGTCTCAAGATTCTTCTGCAATGACAGAATGCACTGAATATGCTTGTGATTGCTTTATGCTGAGAAGCAGGAAAGAGCTTAACTTCAGTGAAATTTTCAAATAAATATAGTTTGGATAATATGACTTTGCATGAGTAGATAGGGAGCAGAATAGGGTAATGATTTAGGGAGTTGTTACTCAAAGGTGGCCCACTGACTCACAATATCAAGATCACCTGGAGGCTTGGGAGAAATGCATAGGAGAAGATTCCACCCCTAGCACCTAAATCAGAAGCTGCTTTTTAACAAGTTCCCTAGGTCAGGTGTATACACAGGAAAGTCTGAGAAATGTCTATTTAGAGCAAGGAGTCTATGGCGGGAGTAGCTGAGTTTGAATACCAGCTCTGCTAATCAGTTGCTCCGTGATATTGGATAAGTCTCCTAAACTCTGTATCTCAATTTTCTCATGTGTAAGTAGGGCTGATAACAAAAGTAATGTCATAGGACTGTTGTGAGGATTAAATGAATCCACACCTGTCAAAGTACTTAAGACAGTTCCTGGCACAGAATAAGGAATCTGCAAGTGTTAGAGATGATGATGATGATGATGTTGATCGTGATGATGATGGTGATGATAATAGTAATGGTGATGG
Source organism: Rhinopithecus bieti (assembly GCF_001698545.2). Taxonomy (NCBI): domain Eukaryota; kingdom Metazoa; phylum Chordata; class Mammalia; order Primates; family Cercopithecidae; genus Rhinopithecus; species Rhinopithecus bieti. Next base: position 1,246,491 of record NW_016804704.1, read on the forward strand.
TGATGGTGATGGTAATTATGATGGTGATGGCAATAGTGGTAATAATGATGGTGGTGATGGTGATGATTATAGTGATGGTGATGATGGTGATGGTGATGATCATGATGGTGATAATGATGATGATAATGGTGATGATGACAGTGATGGTGATGATAATGGTGATAGTGATGATGATAGTAATGGTGATGATGGTGATGGTGATGACAATGGTGATAGTGATGATGATAGTGATGGTGATGATGGTGATGGTGATAATGATGATGATAATGGTGATGATGATGGTGATGGTGATGACAATGATGATAGTGATGATGATAGTGATGGTGATGATGATGGTGACGATAATGGTGATGGTGATGTTGGTGATGGTGATGACAATGGTGATAGTGATGGTGAGGTGATGATGATGGTGACGATAACGGTGATGGTGATGTTGGTGATGGTGATAATGGTGATGATGCGAATACAGTTAATCACCAGTGTGATTACTTCCATTTGTAACCTAATCCAAAGCTTTGTTAACCTAATTCCCAGAGTAAATTGATCATTTGCTGGCCTTGAACCGTAGTGGAAGGGTGAAGGGTGGAGAGTCCACTCTGTGGGTCTTAACCACAAATGTGAGAGGAATCTGGGCATCCAACAGGTACCACGTGGAAAATAGGATGATTTGACCAGGTATGGGCATTTGAGCATCAGTCTTAAAAGTTGTTTTCACAGGCCAAAAGTCACCTGCATCTTGCATCTTATCTGGGGATGCTGGGCCCATGCCCTCTTCAGGGTCGATTAAGCTCCACACAGGCTGAGTTCAAGCAGCAGGGCCAGAGCAGCACAAAGGTCTCAGGGGGTTGTCTGGGATGGTAAGTGGAAGTTACAAAGGGACAATTCTTCAGTGCTTGTTTAAAATAAAAGGGCCCAACAAGTGAAACCTGACACAAAGAGAGACCTAGCAAGTGAGAGCTAACACAAGTTTCCTAGACATCTGGTGTAGGAAACAGGCACACCTGAGCACACACCCATCAGTCTAGTGAGTGGTTGCCAGTGTGGACTCTGAAGGCAGATGGTCTAGATTAAATCCCAGCTCAACCTCTTCTTAGTTGAGTGGCATTGAACTAGCCACTTCACTTCTTTGACTTCAGTTTTCTTCTGTGTGAACTGGAGATAACAAGAGTACATGTTCATAGGGTTGTTAATGAGATTATTTGACAATTAGCAAGCACCTAATAAATGTTAATTGTTATTATCATCATCATCACTATTAACAGCTAAGTGAACTAAAGGCAAAATGTGTGAATCTGAGATTCCTCATTAGTAAAGTAGGGTTAATAGTCTATGGATTTACAATATTCATTCATTCATTGGACAAGGACTTATCTTCACGTACACACTTGTAGGGGCTGGGAATACATGGGTGAACATGTCAGACATTGCCCCTCATGGAGTTGACATGGAGCAAGGAATGAGCAAGCAAACAAATAAAGGAACAAGGGCAGACAGCGAATGGCCCCCAGTAAATGTTCCCTAAATATATTTACATTAGATGGAATAAAGGCTGGAATCATTATCCACATGGAGAGAGGAAGAATATATTATTTCCACATTCCACACCTCTGACTCCTCTCTACCTTAGCCAGACTTAGACCTGGAGTTAATGAACGAGGGGATGACATAGGGCTTATGGTTCATATCAATGCAATACTCAATTTTCCTTAGGGTTGGTGGTCATAAACTGGCCTGGCTGCTTCTGGGGAGCGCAGAGAGCTGATTTTCAATGTATGGCCTGTCACATACCAGCAAGTGGCTTAACCTCCCCTATGAGCCACAGTTTCCTCATCTGTGCCAATGTACCCACCCAGATCACTCACCCTCTGTCTTCCTCACCTCCATAAAGAGAACCCTCAGGTACCCAGTTGTTTGGACCAAAACAGTGGCCTCTTCTTTCCCTTCCACAGTCCACAACCATCCATCAGCACATCCTGCTGGCTTCACTTCCACTAGGCATCATTAACTGGTCCATGTCTCAACCTCACGACGCTGCTCCTCTTACTCCAGTGCAAGCATCCTGGGTGCCTTGAGCCAGCTCTTAATTAGACTTTAGGCTTCTTTGGCTACCCCTATAGGCTGTGGTCTACACGTGGCCAGAGTGATCCTTCTGAAAGAAAAATAAGACCTTTCAGGACTCCAGCTTAGGGTCTTTGCACTTTCATTTTCATCAGCCTGAGAAGCTCTTTTCCCAAAAATTGCTCTCCCTTCACCCACTTTCCTAAAGTTGCACCCCTAAATCAGACTTTTCCCTTATTTTGCTTTATTTTTGTTCACAACACATATTGCTTCATTATCAAATACAATTATTTGTGTATTACTTTAGAGTCTGCATCCTCCACTAGAATGTAAGGTCAACAAATTTAGGACCTTCCTCTATTTTGTTCACTGGTAGAACTCCAAAATGTGGGCCTGATGAATAGTAAGCAGGTGACACCTATTTGTTGAATGAATGAATGAATGAATGAATGAATGAATAAAATGTCCATGGATAATAATAATACACCCCATGAGAGTGAAGACGATGAAATCAGATAGTGCCTATATGTTTTAAGAACAATGGCAGGACACAGAACTAAGCATAGACCTTTCTTTCATTTTCCCCCTTTTCTCCTTCTTCCTCGTTTTTTGTCTCTAATAGTAAGCACCATAGTCAGGACTTGATACTGAGTTTTCGAGATGACCATAGCTGTTTCATGAGGCCAACATATAGCCCGTCTTTTCCATGTCCTCAGCAATATATATCCAGAAGTCCGCTGTCTACAGGTAGACAATGCAAGAAGCCTTTGAACTAAAGTCATGAGTTCCATCCCTCATTTTATGCGATATTAACAATTTAACATTTAAGCATGAACAAAACCATCTGAAGTTGCCTCATTGACTTAGGAACCCTGAGCCCCTGTGGAAGCAGCAGGTTTCCTCTTTCCAATCATTCTCCTCTCCCATAAATTATGTTAAGTGCTTCCATGTGCCCACAGTCCTTAAGGAATTCTGTAACAGCCTTTGAGGAGATTAGCAGCCTCTGATGTTCCTTAGGAAATACAGAAAACCATCTGGAAGTAATTTAAGTTAAGGAATTAATGATTTGGGGGTTAAATGATACATGACTTAAAAAAAATAAATACAGAAAACTTTATTAGCCCATGAACCTCAATTTTTGTGGATTTACCTATAAAAGGGAAATCGACTATATCATCTATTTTATTTGTTTGTTCAGTTTTGTGTGATGTTTGTTTGACCGCTCTTGAGAGGGACACGCAATAGATTAAATGGAGTCCTAAAGGAAGGTTTGCAGAGAAGCTTTCATTTGCTGGGTCTCCTGAAGGCTCTCACAGGGGATGCCTGGAGGTGTCATAGTCTCAAGGGATTTCTGTGATTCAGGAGCACCTGAAGACAGTGGATACTTCTGGGGTGCTGTGCAGTGAGCTTATCTGATTGAGAATCCTCTCCCCATTCCAACCCCATGTGAAATTACTATTTATTTTGCTGTGGCTTGTTTCATAGCCCCTGGTTTTGATTAATTGCATCATAGAGATGTAGTTTAGGACCTGACTTGTCTTTGCAGTAGGGACAGCAGTGTTCTGTGCCAAAAGGAAAGAAATGATGTGGAGAGAAGGTACATTATGAGGCTGCATGGAAGAACAGGGGAGTGGAGGGCACTTCTTTGGCTTTTTATTATTTTTGTCCCTCTTATCTGATAGGGAGGAGAGANGGTGATGGAGATGACAATGATGATAGCGATGATGATAGTGATGGTGACGATGATGATGACGATAATGGATGATGGTGATGTTGGTGATGGTGATGACAATGGTGATAGTGATGGTGAGGTGATGATGATGGTGACGATAACGGTGATGGTGATGTTGGTGATGGTGATAATGGTGATGATGCGAATACAGTTAATCACCAGTGTGATTACTTCCATTTGTAACCTAATCCAAAGCTTTGTTAACCTAATTCCCAGAGTAAATTGATCATTTGCTGGCCTTGAACCGTAGTGGAAGGGTGAAGGGTGGAGAGTCCACTCTGTGGGTCTTAACCACAAATGTGAGAGGAATCTGGGCATCCAACAGGTACCACGTGGAAAATAGGATGATTTGACCAGGTATGGGCATTTGAGCATCAGTCTTAAAAGTTGTTTTCACAGGCCAAAAGTCACCTGCATCTTGCATCTTATCTGGGGATGCTGGGCCCATGCCCTCTTCAGGGTCGATTAAGCTCCACACAGGCTGAGTTCAAGCAGCAGGGCCAGAGCAGCACAAAGGTCTCAGGGGTTGTCTGGGATGGTAAGTGGAAGTTACAAAGGGACAATTCTTCAGTGCTTGTTTAAAATAAAAGGGCCCAACAAGTGAAACCTGACACAAAGAGAGACCTAGCAAGTGAGAGCTAACACAAGTTTCCTAGACATCTGGTGTAGGAAACAGGCACACCTGAGCACACACCCATCAGTCTAGTGAGTGGTTGCCAGTGTGGACTCTGAAGGCAGATGGTCTAGATTAAATCCCAGCTCAACCTCTTCTTAGTTGAGTGGCATTGAACTAGCCACTTCACTTCTTTGACTTCAGTTTTCTTCTGTGTGAACTGGAGATAACAAGAGTACATGTTCATAGGGTTGTTAATGAGATTATTTGACAATTAGCAAGCACCTAATAAATGTTAATTGTTATTATCATCATCATCACTATTAACAGCTAAGTGAACTAAAGGCAAAATGTGTGAATCTGAGATTCCTCATTAGTAAAGTAGGGTTAATAGTCTATGGATTTACAATATTCATTCATTCATTGGACAAGGACTTATCTTCACGTACACACTTGTAGGGGCTGGGAATACATGGGTGAACATGTCAGACATTGCCCCTCATGGAGTTGACATGGAGCAAGGAATGAGCAAGCAAACAAATAAAGGAACAAGGGCAGACAGCGAATGGCCCCAGTAAATGTTCCCTAAATATATTTACATTAGATGGAATAAAGGCTGGAATCATTATCCACATGGAGAGAGGAAGAATATATTATTTCCACATTCCACACCTCTGACTCCTCTCTACCTTAGCCAGACTTAGACCTGGAGTTAATGAACGAGGGGATGACATAGGGCTTATGGTTCATATCAATGCAATACTCAATTTTCCTTAGGGTTGGTGGTCATAAACTGGCCTGGCTGCTTCTGGGGAGCGCAGAGAGCTGATTTTCAATGTATGGCCTGTCACATACCAGCAAGTGGCTTAACCTCCCCTATGAGCCACAGTTTCCTCATCTGTGCCAATGTACCCACCCAGATCACTCACCCTCTGTCTTCCTCACCTCCATAAAGAGAACCCTCAGGTACCCAGTTGTTTGGACCAAAACAGTGGCCTCTTCTTTCCCTTCCACAGTCCACAACCATCCATCAGCACATCCTGCTGGCTTCACTTCCACTAGGCATCATTAACTGGTCCATGTCTCAACCTCACGACGCTGCTCCTCTTACTCCAGTGCAAGCATCCTGGGTGCCTTGAGCCAGCTCTTAATTAGACTTTAGGCTTCTTTGGCTACCCCTATAGGCTGTGGTCTACACGTGGCCAGAGTGATCCTTCTGAAAGAAAATAAGACCTTTCAGGACTCCAGCTTAGGGTCTTTGCACTTTCATTTTCATCAGCCTGAGAAGCTCTTTTCCCAAAATTGCTCTCCCTTCACCCACTTTCCTAAAGTTGCACCCCTAAATCAGACTTTTCCCTTATTTTGCTTTATTTTGTTCACAACACATATTGCTTCATTATCAAATACAATTATTTGTGTATTACTTTAGAGTCTGCATCCTCCACTAGAATGTAAGGTCAACAAATTTAGGACCTTCCTCTATTTTGTTCACTGGTAGAACTCCAAAATGTGGGCCTGATGAATAGTAAGCAGGTGACACCTATTTGTTGAATGAATGAATGAATGAATGAATGAATAAAATGTCCATGGATAATAATAATACACCCCATGAGAGTGAAGACGATGAAATCAGATAGTGCCTATATGTTTTAAGAACAATGGCAGGACACAGAACTAAGCATAGACCTTTCTTTCATTTTCCCCTTTTCTCCTTCTTCCTCGTTTTTTGTCTCTAATAGTAAGCACCATAGTCAGGACTTGATACTGAGTTTTCGAGATGACCATAGCTGTTTCATGAGGCCAACATATAGCCCGTCTTTTCCATGTCCTCAGCAATATATATCCAGAAGTCCGCTGTCTACAGGTAGACAATGCAAGAAGCCTTTGAACTAAAGTCATGAGTTCCATCCCTCATTTTATGCGATATTAACAATTTAACATTTAAGCATGAACAAAACCATCTGAAGTTGCCTCATTGACTTAGGAACCCTGAGCCCCTGTGGAAGCAGCAGGTTTCCTCTTTCCAATCATTCTCCTCTCCCATAAATTATGTTAAGTGCTTCCATGTGCCCACAGTCCTTAAGGAATTCTGTAACAGCCTTTGAGGAGATTAGCAGCCTCTGATGTTCCTTAGGAAATACAGAAAACCATCTGGAAGTAATTTAAGTTAAGGAATTAATGATTTGGGGTTAAATGATACATGACTTAAAAAAAATAAATACAGAAAACTTTATTAGCCCATGAACCTCAATTTTGTGGATTTACCTATAAAAGGGAAATCGACTATATCATCTATTTTATTTGTTTGTTCAGTTTTGTGTGATGTTTGTTTGACCGCTCTTGAGAGGGACACGCAATAGATTAAATGGAGTCCTAAAGGAAGGTTTGCAGAGAAGCTTTCATTTGCTGGGTCTCCTGAAGGCTCTCACAGGGGATGCCTGGAGGTGTCATAGTCTCAAGGGATTTCTGTGATTCAGGAGCACCTGAAGACAGTGGATACTTCTGGGGTGCTGTGCAGTGAGCTTATCTGATTGAGAATCCTCTCCCCATTCCAACCCCATGTGAAATTACTATTTATTTTGCTGTGGCTTGTTTCATAGCCCCTGGTTTTGATTAATTGCATCATAGAGATGTAGTTTAGGACCTGACTTGTCTTTGCAGTAGGGACAGCAGTGTTCTGTGCCAAAAGGAAAGAAATGATGTGGAGAGAAGGTACATTATGAGGCTGCATGGAAGAACAGGGGAGTGGAGGGCACTTCTTTGGCTTTTTATTATTTTTGTCCCTCTTATCTGATAGGGAGGAGAGAGGATAAGGCAGATTCCCATCCTCAGTTACAATGGGACATGTTGTGTATTTCTCCTTCATGCTGGGAACATTTAAATGAAAAAATATATATATTTATTCCCCAGTGATGTGCAGACTCAAAACACGGAGAATAAAACCTATCTTCCGTTTTAGGAGCCCAAGTCCACTTTATAACTGCCCCTTGCCCCCAAGGTCAGGTCTACACTAACTGAATGAACTGAAGAATGGGGCAATTATCAGCATAATCCACTTTAAAAATCAAGTATCTGCTATCCAGGCCTATGAGAATCAAGTTTTTACCGTTCCCTTTGGGGCTTGGCTAGTTTTCAAGCTGCCTTCTCCCCACCTCATGTGAGTAGAGCTGGCCAGGAAAACAAGGGAGCCATCTCCCCCCAGCCTGGCCCAGACTTCCGGGCCCCACCCCAGGAGAAAGCCTCCCACTCTGGCCAGTGCCCTGTAAGGCCTTCACCCCACCCCGCCCCAGTTTCTCCTTATGCCTGGTTCATTCCTTAGGGGCTGAGTGGGGACATAAGACTTGGGGTTGTGGTCGCAGGGGATCATTTGTTTACATTTCTTTTCTTTCAATCAAGGATTTCGTTTATTCTTTTTTTTTTTTTTTTTTTTTTTTTTTTTTTTTTTTTTTTTT